>NC_133666.1:498933999-498947501 GCF_037893015.1 Macrotis lagotis
CCTCAAATTTATGACTCTAGTCAAAATCTAGAGGGACAGAATGCACAGAAAGATTGAGTGAAACAACTTCCTAGTCCAAGACAACTTAGAAGACCTCCAGGACAGGTCTGTTCCACTGAGACCAGGGGTTGGAAAAAGCCACAGTGAAGCACAGCACAACCAGGCCAGGTACCTGGGTCCTCGGCAGAGGGGATAGTTTAATCATTAGAAACAGGTGGAAGGAGTAGTGAGTGAACTCTGCTGCACCAGAGTGAGTGTTGAGTGAGCTCCAGCTTCAGAGCAGCCCTGAGGTGAGAACCTGAATCGAGAGTCAGCAGAGGCACCCAGCATGTCCAGAGCTCTCAGCCCATAGATGGTAAGGGGGTTGAGGGAGACTGCAGAGGCCTCCCTGTGGCAGGACTCAGCTATTTGCACACACTCAGATACAGGTTGCAGTCTGGACCCTCAAAATACCACCATCGCTGAGCAGGGACCATCCTCACAGCTCCAGGGAAGGTGGGAGGGCCTGAACACAGGCAAGAGAGCAGTCAGAGACTCTCATAAGACCTTGGAAGAATTAAGGTCCCTATGGGTTGTCCACCAAACCCCCCAAAGCCTTGGAAGTGGGATAAATCAGACATAGGCTGAGGAAATGAGCAAACCACAGAAAAAGAAGAATAGGACTATATAAAATTACTTTGCTCCCCAGAAGGACCAAAATACATACTCAGATGATATCAAAATTGAAGCTTCTGTATCTAAAACCTCCAAGAGAAATAGAAAATGGGCTCAGGCTTGGGTGAGCTCAAAAAAGACTTTGAAAAGAAATTAAGGGAGGTCGAGGAAAAATTAGGAGGGAAAAATGAGAGCATTGCAGATAAATCATGTAAACCAAGTCAGCAACTTGGTGAAAGAAATACAAAAAAATACTGAAGAAAATAATATGTTAAAAAGCAGTTTAGGCTAAGTAGAAAAAAAGCAATAAAAAAAAGGCAAATGAGGAGAGGAATGCCTTAAAAAGCAGAATTGGCCAACTGGAAAAGGAGATACAAAAGCTCTCTGAAGCAAATAACTCCTTCAAATGAAGAATGGAACTAAAGGAAGCTGATGACTTTATGAGAACCCAGGAAGAAATAAGCTGTACCAAAAAAAAAATTAAAAGAAAATGTGAAATATCTCATTGGAAAAACAACTAACCTTGAAAAGAGATCCAGAAGAGATAATTTTAAAACTATTGGGCCACCTGAAAGTCATGAGCAGGAAAAGAGCCTAGACTTCACTTTTCAAGAAATAATACAGTAAAATTGACCTGAGGTCCTAGAAGCAGAGGGTAAAATAGAAATTGAGGGAATTCACTGATCACCTCCTGAAAGATATCTCAAAAGAAAAATTTTCAGGAATATCATAGCCAACCTCTAAAACTCCCAAGTTAAAGAAAAAAATACTAAAAGCTTCCAGAAACAAGCAATTCAACTACCATGATTCTACAGTCAGGATTACACAGGATCTGGCAGCATCTACATTAAGGGCTCATAGGGCTTGGAGTATGATATTCTGGAAGGCAAAAAAATCTTGGTTTACAGCCAAGGATCAACTACCCAGCAAAACTGAACATCCTCTTTCAGGGGAAAAGATTGACTTTTGATGAAACAGGTGTCTTTCATATTTTCCTATTGAAATAACCAGAACTGAACAGAAATCTTGATCTTCAAGTACAGGACTCAGGTAAACCATAGAGGGGGTGGACTAGAAGGACTAACTATGAGAAAACTTAATGATGTTGAACTGTTTGTATTCCTGCATGGGAAGAAGATACTGTTAACCCATATGAATTTCTCATTTATAAGAGCAGTTAGAAGAAGCATATATAGACAAGGCAGGGGAAGGAGCTGAATGTAATGGTATAATATAGTAGAAAGATGGAGTCAATGGGTGATAAAGGAAAGTACTGGGAGGAAGGGAAAGGTAAGAAGGAAGATTTTAAGATAATTTACATAAAGTCAAGAAAAAGCTTTGACAATGGAATGGAATGGGGGAAGGCAAGGGGGGAATGAGTGAGCCTTCATTCTCAACAGAAATGGCTCAGAAAGCAAATAATATACACACACTTAATAAGGTATAGAAATCTATCTTACCCTAGAGAAAAATAAGAGGAAAGGGATGGGATAAAGGGGAATGGGGTGGGGGGGGAAGTGGGGAGTAGGTGACAGAAGAGAGGGAAGATCGTGGGAAAGGGTACTCAGCTATGACACATTTCTGAACAGAGACAGGTGAAAGGAGAGAGAGAATGGAATAGATGAGAATGGGGAGGAATAGAGTGGAGGGAAATACAGCTAGTGATAGCAACTGTGGGAAAAGTATTGAAACAACTTCTATGGTGGCTATGACAGGGAAGGCAACTCATCCCAGAGATAGAGCCATTGGAATCTGAACACAGCCTGAAATACAGTTTTTTGGTCTCTATTCTTGAGGTTTCCTCATCTTTTTTGGGGGGAAGGGGTTCATGATTGTTCTCACAATAAGATTATTGTAATCATATACAAAAAACAAACAAACAAAAAAGAATTGTTTTCCAGAATAGTTGAACTAGTTCACAACTCCACCAAAAAAATAAAAAAGAACAACTGAACAGCTTTATGTTAAATCTTACTTAAACCAGTGGAAAATAGACTGAACTAGAAAGAGGTTTATTAGAATCAAATTAAAAGATTACTTATTTTGTCCTTAAAAAAAGAGAGTGAAACTGAGGACTTTATGTAAATCTCTCATTTAAATCTGATTCACACACAAGTCAAGATATCCTCTATGATGTCATTTGTCTTCTTTCAAAACAAAGGGTAAAACAATATAAGTGAAAATACTTTGACTGAAGTATGTAGGATGGACTGAAGAAATGAAAGAAATGAGGTAGGGACTTCAGTTATGAACCTATTGCAATAAACCAGGCAAGAAGAGATGAGGACATGTTCTAAGAGATATCTGAGAGGGGAGAAGGGTACTTATTTGGATATGGAGAGTTTATGAGTCTGAGATATAGGAGTGTTACTGGAGCTCTCCACAGAAATAAAGATGTTTGGAAAAGAGGAAGTTTTATAGGAAGAAATAATGTGTTCAATTTTAGACATCTTAAATTAAAATGTCTCCAGGACAAGCAGATGGAAATAGTAAAAAAAAACCACAAAAAAAAAACAATTGAAGTTGGGAGAGTGAAGCTCAGGGGAGAGACTAAGGTTAGCTATTTATATATAGGAGTCACCTACATAGAGATGATATTTAAGCCTATGGAAGTCAATGAGGCTTCCAAGAAAGAAAGCATAGAAGGAAAAGTAAAGAGAGCTCAGGACCTAACCCTGTGGAATATCCACAATTAAGGTAGCATGATGGGGATGATGAGTTAGCAAAAGAAACTGAAAAAGGGCAGATAGGAGACAAATCAGAAGAGAGCAGGGTCATGAAAAATCAGAGGATAAAGTATCTAGGAGGAAAGGAGTGGTCAGCAGTGTCCATTACAGCATATAGGTCTAAAAAAGATTAGGATAGATCATTAGATTTGAAAATTAAAAGGTCATTGATAATGCTAGAGAGAGTAGTTCTGTTTGAGTGATGATGCTGAATGCCAGATTACAAAAGGTTGATGAATGAATAAGAAGAAAGGAAATAGCCTAAGTGAATGTAGACAACTTTTTCAAGGAGTTTGGGTGAAAAGGGAAGGACAGCTATAGGACAAAAGCTTGAGAGGATAGTAAGGTATAGAGAAGATTTTCAAGATAAGGCAGTTTGAAAGATGGTGCAAAAGGAACCAGTTGATAGGGAAAGGTTGAATATTAGAAAGGGGAAATGATTTCAGTCCCTGGTACCACTAATCACCTTGTCTTCAAAATTAAAGCCACGAGTTGTCTTTCACTCTTTTTTTCCTCTCACCTCAGGTTCAATCAGGTATCAACTCCTGTAAATTTTTCATCTTCTATCTCTCTTCCCTTTTATATATTCCCACTGGAACCACCCTAATTTATGGCCTCATTACTACCTACTGAGACTACTGAAATGGTTTCCTAATTGGTCTTTACCACCATTCCATCCTTGATTAAATTCACGATTCCTACCACTGCCACAATAAACTTCAGAGTGCTTAGATATAGTCTTGTCATTCTTCTACATAAAAACAACAAAAGGGGGCAGCTAGATGGCACAATGGATAAAGTACCAGCCCTGGAGTGAGGAGGACCTGAGTTCATATCCAGGCTCAGATATTTAATAATTACCTAGCTATGTGACCTTGAACAAGTCACTTAACCAGACACCATGCTAAGGAAAAGAAGGCAAAAAGATAATGTCTGACCTCCAGTTGAGAGATATATAGGTGGTGTATGTTTTTGCATATGTATATATATATACATATATATATATATATATGCATCTACATTTATTTTATTTGTTAGTTTTTTTAAAAACTTATTTAAGACACTGGGTTTAAGGAATTTATTAAGTGTCTGAGGCAGATTTGAACTCAGGTCCTCCTGCCTCCAGGGTCTGTGTTCTATCCACTACACCACCTAGCTTCTGCTTTATAACATCCAAAAAATCTATCTATATAGTGCATTCTCAGAGAAAAACAGTTTACTTTTCTATATTTTTTTTAAGTGTCCTTTTACTTCAGGAGTATGGTTGTAACACCATTTTATTTGACCAGAATCTTGTTCCTTCTCCAATGTGACTATTAATTTCATTTACTTCATTCTATAGACTTTTTTGTTTTGTTTTAATAACTCTTCATTCCTTCACATTTCATTCCATGTTCTCTGAATTCTTAGTCCCTAAACTATATTTTTAGAGGTAGACAGTACTAGAAAATTGACTTTAGAAATAGGGCAAACAGTTCAAATCTGCCTTTTTTACATACTTGCTCAGTGACTCTGGGCAAATTATTTAACATCTCAATTCCCCAGATGATCCTAATACTGTAAGTTTCAGAGTAGTCAATCTGCATTGGTAAAGGCAGTTTCAAACTGGGAGGATTTCTCTCCACCAGTGATATAGCAGATCTCATTTTGTTAAATGACACCCTGGATATTTCATGACATTCATATACTATTGTTTATTTAATCATTCCTCAATTATTAGAAAGCATTTAGTAATCTAAGATAATACTACTACTCTGAAAGATTTTACAAAATAAAATCTTTTCTTGTTGTTTTCATTAATATCTTTGATATCTGCTCTCATTAATGGGATTTCTGGGTCAAAAAATATAAGGTTTTTTGTTGTTGTTATTTTTGCAAGGCAATGGGATCAAGTCACTTGCTCAAGGCCATACAACTAAATAAGTATTAAGTGTCTGAGGCTGCCTCCAGGGTCTGCCTTTATCTATTGTAGCACCTATCTGCCCCCAGATTATGAGCTTTTAATGTGTAACTCCCATTTCACAATTTCATATAATTCCATATGAGTGACTGAATCAATTCTTAGTGAATTAGCTCTCCCAGAAATATTTTCCAATCTCTTCCAACTTGATGGTCATCCTACAGTCTTCTTCATTTTACTCTGCATATGTACTCTATATTCCCATCACTAATTGCTTTCCCGCAATTCAGGCTTCCCTGCTTGCATTTCTTTGGTGACATGATCTCTTAGGTCAATTATTATTATCATTTTAATATTATTACCAATTTTAATATTAACTTGTATTACTCTAAGATTTGCAGAATAGTTTACAGATTTTTTTCTCTTTTTTCTCTTCACATCAACCTTAGAATATAAGTGCTATTATTATCCTTATTCTACAGGTTTGGAAACTGAGACAAATAAAAGTTAGGTAACTGCCCAAGGTCACAAAGCAGAATATTCTTCTCCTCCATACATCATTTTAAATGAATGATCATCCTTTACATATCAATCAAGAGCTCCATCACTGCCCACTCTACCTATTATAAAGGTCAGGAAAACACCCAGACTTCTTTGTAATTCAAGAAGTAATAAATAATCACAGATAAGGCCAGAGCTTACTTAGATTTGGAAGTACAATCATTACCCCTTTTTCAAAATCATTTAAGTTAGAAGTACTAGTCTCAGTTAGACAGTGATCCAGAAAAAGAATATATTTTGCCAGCCACCTAATATATCTTGAGCAAAATATAGAGACTGAGGTAAATCTAATATTCTATATTGTGTAGTAAATCTTCATGCTCTATTTGAAAATCTTCATGCTCTATTTGATCCAGCTACTGAACATCAAAAGTCAGAGGAAAGTTGTTCCTTTAATCTTTCAAAAACTAATATAAAGTAAATTTGATTAAATAATTTCTAAAACTGTCATTTAAAAATTATTAAGTGTCTGAGGCTGGATTTGAACTCATGTCCTCCTGACTCCAGGGCTATTGAAGAATATTTCCAATTACTCATCTAAAATAACCCATCCCTGTCATTTTGACTCCCTTGATGACATTTGGTGTTGATGTAAAACTAGACTTCTGACTAATAGGAAAAAGAATTGATAAATTGCAGATGGTCTCAGAGTGTAGAGTGACACTTGTTTTCCTTCCTCCTTCCTTCCCTCCCTCCCTCCCTCCTTCCTTCCTTCCTTGCTTGCTTTCCTTCCTTCCTTCTGTTATTTTCATATGTTTTTCTTGACTATGAATCTTTTTAACAATTTTTTTCATGACTTTTGTTGGGGGAGAGGGAGATGAAAGTTAGATAATTTGGAGCTGAAAATAAAATTGATTGAATTAACAAAAACAACAAAACCAACCCAAGAACAGTAACAAAATAGATGTGATTAACTTGTGCAGAAAAATTTACTGAAAGGCTTACTTGATTGCTCCTCTTTGCCCCCAACTAGACCCTAACATAATAGGACCTAGTAACACAAGGTTTTTTCTAGATTATGTGTCAAACATCAACAGCTAATCCTTAAAGGAAAAAATAGAGAATTTAAAAAAATACAGAATATGTGAAGAAATCCAGATAACAGATTTATCCATTTTGACTGAGTTATTCCTTGAATCCATAATTCTATTGAATTTCTATTTCTTATTTTTAGAAAAATTAGATAAGAACAGGGGGAAAGTTGAAGGTAATGCTAAAGTTTGCTTAAGAAAAACAAAGGTAGTAGGAAAGGTAGCTGACTCCAGTAGATAGAGTACTGGCCCTGGTGTCAGGAGGACCTGAGTTCAAATCCAACCCCAGACACTTAATAATTACTCAGCTAGGTGACTTCAGGCAGGTCATTTAACCCCACTGCCTTGTAAAAACCATAAAAAGAAAGAAAGAAAACAAAGGTAGTAAATTCTTATGAACATGAGGTCAATTCTGAATTTCTTTGAGATCTCTGAGATCCTGGGTAAATTTCTGGGTTCCTAAAACTTAATCCATCTTTCAGGTAGCATGATCTAAGCAAACCTCCATTTTTCCTGTCCATTTTCCTGTCCAACACAACTTTATCCAGGAATATCAATAGTCCTTTAAGAAGATGCTTAGGAAAAAATAGAAGTTGGAGTGAGGGCTTTATGAAGACAAGAAGGGAAATGTTTATTGTTGCATTATAAAATAAAACTCTTCTATAAGTTCAATGTTCTTTGTCAACTAAGCAAGTTAGAAATCTAGTAGTCAAAAAATCTGATTGCTTTCATAAAACATCACCACCCTCAAACATTGACTCCCTCTACCCTAGTGTGCACATCTACCACAGTCAAGACTGGAAGACAAAAAGCAAGAAATAAATGATTGGAGGCAATTTGCCAAATTTTACTTTACTATATAAAAGAGTTTATTGTTCCAGTTATTTTGATCCAATTCAACTCAACAGAAATTTATGAAGATCTATTATCATATGGGCATATCTAACTGTTTAATGGGAGGGAGCTAGTTGACATAGTGGATAAAGGATATCAGGAAGACTCATTTTCATGAATCCAATTCACCCTTAGACATTTAGAAGCTATGTGACTCTGGACAAGTCATTTAACTCTGTGCCTCAATTCCCCATTTGCAAAATGAGTTGAAGAAGGAAATGACAAACTACTCCAGGACTGGTACCAAAAAACCCCAAAATGAGGACACTGTGAGTTGGACAAGACTGAAAGAATTCAACCATAATATCACAACTTTAGAAAAAGAATATGACACTTACTCTGAAATAAGGGTTTGTTTTGGAAATCACATCAATTTAGATGAATCAATCAATTCATCAAACTATGAATAAAATCCGATTTGAAAATTAGTTTGCTGATCAGAATTGTTTTTAAAACAAATTATATTTTTAAGTCCACTGCATCAGTAGGGGGAAAGATGACCAGAGTCTAACAAAACAGATGTTGTTCATCTGGAATACACTTCCCAGCAGTTAAGTGGAGTGTACTTTATGCCCATTTCCCCCTACTTATTTCACATAATTATTACTGCCGTGAGTTTCTTGCAAACACATACTACCAGGGGGATTGTGGCAACTACTATAACTAAGCTTATTAAACACTTGTTCCCATGTTTTGTATTTTCCCCCAGGTTTCTTTCTCTACTTCTATTTTAAGTCACACTGGCACCCACTGTTTTCATTGAAGGATTTTTCTTTGAAAATAAGCTCTTCTGACTCCCCACTCCTATATAACAGTACTTGCTACTTCATTTGGTATATAGTTCCATTTAACCAATTAATCACACTAATGCTGGAATATTCTTTGAATACAGGCCTATATTTCTATCTCCCAAACACTCGAGGCGTGTTCACACATATTTGTTGTTCTTCCTTTATATTCTCTTTGTTGGGAGAAAAGTTTAGTTCCTGGATAAACCTCCTTTCCTTCTTTCTGCAAATAAATATCCTTCTTATAGCAAAGTAATTATAGTAAAACCTCAATTAACTGGAACCTAACTAATTAGACCCCCTCAGTTAAACAGATTGTTTATTTTTATAGGAAAAGAAAAATTACAAAGAACAGTTTCTATTGGATGTTTAGTTAGTAAGATGATTCTTAGCAACATTCTCATTTATCAAACAAAGACTTGAGTTATTATTATGTTCATTCCACTGTCCTCACTAAGGCAGGAAAGTTATTTTAGGAAGATCTCAGCATTGAAAGTTAAAACAAAAAAAGATTTGTTAATTCAGTTAGCTGGAAAATTCAGTTACCTAGAAAAGCCTATTCCCTGAACATTCTGGATAATTAGAGTTTAAGTGTCATGAGTTCATTTATTCATCCTGGTTCCACAGACTTAACTTCTGCCTCACTCTAAGGATTAGATTCCTGTTCTTGCTTTTATTAATCCTTGCCCCCCTCACTTTTTTTTATATTATTGTGCCTAGAATGCTGACACAGCACTGGTTTTCTTGCCTAATTTTATAAACTGTTCAGCCGTGCCCTTATTCACTGTTTTCTTTTAATTATGTATTCTTGTTAACCTCCTTCTGCATTCAAAGTTGCAGATTGCGATTGACACACAGTATTAATTAAGGCATATAATTTATGACATTGGAGCTTGAAATTAATAAGTGACAATACAATTACATGGTTTGCCTAATTGTCCTTCAGTAATATAAAGATTGACATTTGAGGCAGCATTAGAATCTAAAGGCACTCATAATCAGACAATAGCTCTGAGTGTAATCACAAGTGAATCTAATGTAAACAGCCCCATTGCAAGGGACATACTACTAGGCTGTTAAGTGAGGGGAAATTATATTTTTTCTGTGTCCTATTTTATTAATGGAGTGAATCTGTGCATGAAAATTGACTTCAAAATTTAATTGAGAAGATAAGTTTTCTACTTTATGTGATTAAGGATACAACTTATAAAGCATTTTAAACAAACAAAGCCCATATCCTCTTGGCATCTTTGTCTGTAGTGATCTCATTTGAGGTCTTTTCTGATAACAGTTTTTAGTTAGACTATCCATAGCAAAGTCTTTTGGCTAGAATGCTCAGGACCAAGTAAACTTGAATATGTGTTATTTCATAGTGGTCACCCCAAATTCCAATAATTTGATAGTTGGAGTGACAGTAATAAAATCCACAATTATAATCTTTCTCTCAAGTCTGAATCCCATGACACGAAAAATATATTATTAGTTATTTAAACTGAAATATTCCAGGTGATTTCCCAAGTGGATCTCAATATTATTTTATTTGCACATCAAAGTAGGGTTTGCCATGTTTGTTTTAAATTATTTTATGTTCCCTCAATGGAACTTCACACTAACCTAATTTGCCAAATCAATTTTTTTTTAAATTCAAAACCTTTATTACCTCTGGGGTAAAAAAAAAATCTTCCTTAGAATAGCATCTAAAATTCTCTACACTACAAACTGACCTTTCTATATTAACTGATTGCTGAACTCAACAATTCATCTCTGATCTCTATGACTTTTTAGAGGCTAACCTACATGTCTGGAATACACTCACTCCTTCCATCTCTTAAGAGCTTCAATTTTTTTCAACCACTTCTTCCATTAAGGGATCCAGGATCTCCTACCCTTCTCAAGTGTCAGCAATAACTTCCTCATTTTATTACTTCATATGTTTTATAGATTATATAGAACATTCACAGATATTCTCTGCCAGCTTCTGGCTTACCATATTATGACTTAGCATTGGACTTATTGGAGAAGACAAATTGCTTGACTATTTCTATTTTTTTTTAATTTTTATTAAATGTTTAGGTCAGATTTGAACTCAGGTCCTCCTGATTCCAGGGCCAGTGCTTTATCCAATGTGCCACCCTGTGACTATTTCTAGTAATGTGTTATCCTAGAGCTGAAAAGACTTATGGATTTGTCATTGTGTCAAATCATAAGAAGTTCCTTGGACTTCCATCCACTTAATAACAGTGGCTACTATATTAGTAGAACGACTTCCAACTTCCTCTCTTGCTTATTCCCCAAAGTGTCTCTAGACTCTGGGTGAGAGGGATAGGGAATGGGCTGTGCTCTTTCTCCCACAACACTCACATTCAACTAGTCAAAATACCTCAGTTCCTTCTGCATTACCCACTTTTATTTCTGTTCTTAAATAAGTGATGCAATGTTAGCATCTAGGTGATATTCAGTATTTGGGATGAACCTCATCAATGTGATGAAGTCTTATGAATAGAATCTTTTTTTATCAAGGAAAGTTTCTGTGTTAGAGAGATGACCATAACATACTTCTTGAAGTTGTTGATGATAAGATTTTATTTTATAGAAGTATGGGCCTCAGGGGCGGCTAGGTGGTGAAGTGGATAAAGCACTGGCCTTGGAGTCAGGAATACCTGGGTTCAAATCCAGTCTCAGACACTTAATAATTACCTAGCTGTGTGGCCTTGGGAAAGCCACTTAACCCCATTTGCCTTGCAAAAACCTAACAAAAAAGAAGAAGAAGAAGCATGGGCCTCTTTGACTCACTGTCAAACCATTTTTTCCGAACTTTTTTGGGGAAAAAAGGTTTCATTCTCTATATCAACTTGTGCATTGATGTCACAAAATATTGAGGAGCATCTCATTAAATTATGAAGATTTTTTTACCTTTTAATCCTCAACATCTTTTTGGTACAGTTTAATTTTTTCATGATTGACTTTTTTTTAAAATATTAATGAATCTTTTTAACTTAAACTTTTATTTTTTAACTTAAACTTCTAAAAATACACATGGAAAAGTTTGAACTAGAATTGAAATGATTTATTTTCTCATTTAATGAAATAATAAATATTATTTATACAACACCTTAAAGTTTGCAATGCATGATACATATGTTATCTCATTTGATTTCCACAACAACCCTGTGCTATAATTATCCCCATTTTTTAATTGATGAATCTGAGGATGAGGGAGATTAAATATCTACCCAGAATCACATAGTTACTAAGCACTTATGACAAGATGTAAACCCTGGTTTTCATGATTCCAAGTTCAGTGCTTTTGCCCCTGTGTCATCTAACATGATGAGAACAACAGAAAGAATTTTGGATTTTGAACATAGAAATTATGGGTTCTGATTCCTGCTTTGTCATTGACTAGTTGTATGGCCTGAGGCAACTATATCCTCTATGGCCCTCAGCTCTGTCATAAGTCAATAAAACTTTGAACAAGATGATTTCTAAGGTCCTTTCATGCTTTTAATTTGGGATTTTAAGATACAATTTCCTAGTTCTAGGTTAACCTTATTCAGTTTTAATTTCTATTTTCCATAGCATATATAAACAGTTTGACTTAATTTTTGTGATTAGTTTAAAGCCTTTCTAAGAGAAACAAGACAAGAGCAACCATTTTCACCACAGAATAAGAGTAAAAACTGTGATTCTTATTTAAAGTAGTACATTTCTTGCTACAATGACATGATAAATTAGAATATAGAAAGGTGTTTTGTTTTGTTTTGTTTTCAATATCCAAAGCTCATAGGTCAACTTCTGAAAATGTTCTAATCATAAAGCAGAAATCTATTTTGTTTCCAGTTTGCTCCTTGGATTGTATGCTGGAGGACACAGCATATTTTTTGGGTCCCAGCTCACTTGGGGATTCAAGGATTTATGAAGTATCTACTGCATATTAGGCAATATGTTACACTCTTTACCAGTATTACCTCACTTGATCCTTACAACAACCCTGGGAGCTAGGTGCTATTATTAAAACCATTTTTACAGATGAGGAAACTGAGTCAGGTGGCCTTCATTTTTTTTACCCAAGGTCACATAGCTAAAATTTTGATTTGAATTGAACTCAGGTCTTCCTGACTCTTGCTGATTCCAGACCTAGAACGCTTATCAAATATGCTAAACTAAATGTCTTTTGCTATACATCACTGACAGCATTGTCCTAAAATATAAATCTTCCCATCAATATTATTAGAATGCAAAAATATTTTTGTCTCTTTATAAAACTGAGAAGAAACAGTTGTGAAGTGTTTTGAAAAAAATAGTTTATAGACTTAGTCATATCACATACCTACTCAATAAACTCCAGTGACCACCTATCACCTCCAAGATCAAATACAAACTCCTGTGGTATTCATAGCCCTTCACACTATCATGTCCTTTTCCCCCAAACCCACCCCCTTTCAAACCTTTCCAGGCTTCCCACACTTTACAAGACCCCTCTTCCACTCTTTTATCCAGTGATACTGGTCTCCTTGCTGTTCCACTAAGAAGACATTTCATCTTTTGTTTCTAGATGGTTTCCTTCTGTCTGTCTGTCCTTCATTCCTACAATGTTTTTCCTTCACCTTTCTATCTCTTATCTTCCCTGACTTTCTTTGAGTCTCAACTAAAATTCCATAGTCTAATGGAAACTCTTCCCCAATCCCTCTAAATTTTAGTACCTTCTTCCTGGTAATTATCTCTTAATTATTTTATATTAACACATTTGTGTGTTGTCTTCTGCATTAGATTTGTAAGCTCCTTTAGAGTACAGACTGCCTTTTGTTTTAGCATGCACAAATTTAGCAAAGTCTCTGGTACATAGGCACTTACCAAATCCTTATTGTGTGATTGAATTTAATTCAAAAATAAGGGAAAGAAGGAAGGAAATGGGCTTACCATGTACCAATCACTATGTTGAGCCCAA
>NC_133666.1:498947601-498967601 GCF_037893015.1 Macrotis lagotis
CTAAAAGACTATGAGAAAGCCTTGTCCATGAAGTTGTCAATTGAAGTGGCATACAAAGGAGTATCAAGAATGACAATGGCAATGAAAACAATGTAGTTTACTTCATTTTTTTGAACTTATTCAAGTTTTCCTATAGGTATTATCAACTCAACCACTCTTAAAGACTGTGACTTTTAAAAATAGAATAGAATAATAGAATAAATAAATAAAATAGAATAATAGAATAAAATAGTAGAATATTGTAGACTATGGATACAAAATATAATAGAAACATGAAGACATTAATTTCCCTTCTTAAACTTTTTGGTAGACTGGATTTGTTTACCAGATGATTCTTTGGGAAACTTGTACAAAAGTCAAAGTTTCTTCACAACTTTATATTGGAGGAAGGATTCAGATTCCTTCTTTTTTTTTCCTCAGAAACTATATTTTCTTTTATTGAATATTGAACCAGTTTTTCAGGATAAATTATTTTTTGGTACAAACCATTTTCCTTTTATTTGTATGATGATATATTTTATATTTTATTTTTTCTTTTAATTCTCATAAGACTGTTTATTTAGATTTTTTTTCAAGGCAAACATGGTTAAGTGGCTTGCCCAAGGCCACACAGCTAGATAATTATTAAGTGTCTGAAACCGGATTTGAACCCAGGTACTCCTGACTCCACCACGTAGCCACCCCAATGTTTATTTAGATTAACAAAATTTATTCTTGGTCATGATTGGGTTTTCTTTTAAATGCCTGCGATATATTTGTTAAACACTATAGTTCTGAAACTTAACCAAAATATTTCAAGGTGATTTAAATTGAATGTTTCCAGAACTAATTTGTATATTGTTCAAAAATGTTCTTTGGGAATGGAACCAAGATGGAGGAGTAAAGGTAAGGACTCACATGGTATCTCCCTCAGACCATTCCAAATACCTTTAAATAATGGCTTCAAACAGATTCGAGAGTGGTAGAACCCACAAAAAGACTGAATGAAACAATTTCCAAGCTGAAGACAAGTTGGAAGATGCATGGGAAGGGTCTGCTGTCCTGAGATGAGAGAGGAGAAATAGCAGGGGGACTGTGCCAGAGTAAACTGGTCCCAGCAATACCGGAATAGGAAGCAAAGTGCATGGGTTAGTGACAGCTGTGGTTGTTTCCAGACTTGTCAGCCCAGAGCCTGCCAAGGATAACTAGCAAGGCCACCATGAAAACTCTGCTGCACTAGGTGAGAGTAGAACACAGTTCAGTGTAGGCTCAGCAGCTTAGGCCCACCCCAGCAGACCAGGAGCAGGAAACTGAATCAGCAGAGGCAGCTGTTTCATAGAAAATAAGAGGGTCAGGGGTTTTTTTGCTATTCCTGAGGCAGGACTCTGTTGCTTTGCCAATGCTCAGATCCAGGTTTCAGTCTTGGATCCCAGTCCCAGGAAGAGGAGCAAAGCACAACAAAAGCAGGGTCCCCCCCCCCCCCCCACAGTTCCAGAACAGAAAGGAGTGCTTGTAGTCACTCACAGACCAAAGCACAGGCAAGGAGAGTGGTCAAAACCTCTCTTTAGATCATAAAATCTTGGAAGAATTTGAAACTTGCAAATCCCTAATTATAGTAGCTCTGAAAACCCCTGCAAAAACACCAAAAGCTTGGGATAGTGCATCCTTCATCCTGGAAGCAGAGCTCCACTTTAAGAAGGAGTTAAAATCAAGTCATCAGTATTTGAAAAAATAAAACATCAATTTTTTTTTTAAATCAAGCCATAGGTTGAGGAAATGTGTAAACAATAGAAAAAAACAATTCTGACCTTAGACAGTCACTATGGTAATAAGGAAGATCAGAAGAAGATAAAAAAAAGTCAAGCTTATATATCCAAAACCTCCAAGAAAAATATGAATTGGTCTTATGGCCATGGAAGAGCTCAAAAAAGGATTTTGAAAATCAAGTAAGGAAAAATTAGGAAGAGAAGCAAGAGTAATGTGGGAAATTCGTAAAAACCAAATCCGTAACTTAGTGAAGCAGACATAAAAAATACTGAAGAAAAAACATCTTAAAACTCGGACTGAGCCAAATGGAAAAAAGAGATTGAAAAAGTCAATAAAGAGAAGAATACTTAAAAAAGCAGAATTGGCCAGATGGTAAAGGAGATACAAAAGCTCACTGAAGAAAAACAATTCCTTAAAAATTAAAATCAAGCAAATGAAAGCTAAAAAATATGAGAAATTAAGGAACAACAAAACAAAAACAAAAGAATGAAAAAGTAGGAGACAATGTAAAATATCTCATTAGAAAAACAATGAAATGGAAATAGATTCTGAAGAGATAATTTAAAAATGATTGGATTACTTGAAAGGTATGCCTAATAAAATAAAGCTCGGAGACATCATTTTTCAAGAAATTAGCAAAGGAAACAGTCTTCATATTCTAGAAGCAGAGGGTAAAATAGAAATCGAAAGAATCTACCAATTACCTACTGAAAGAGATCCCAGAATGAAAACTGTCAGAATTTTCAAAGGTCCCAGGTTAAAGAGAAAATATTGCAAGCACCCAGAAATAAAGAATTCACTTATTATAGAGCCATTGTCAGGATAACATAAGATTTAGTAGCTTCTAAAAGAGCTTGGTTTTCAACCAAGAATCAACTACCCAGCAAAACTAAATGTAATCTTTTCAGGGAAAAAGGCAAATTATTCAATGAAAAAGGGAACTTTCAAACATTCCTGATGAAAAGATGAGAGCTTAACAGAAAATTTAATGTGCAAATTTTCTCAGGTAAAGAATTAACAGGTAAATGGAAAAGACATCATATGGAATTTAAGGATGTCGAACTACCTATATTTCTCTATAAGAAGATACTGATAACTCATGAACTTTCTCATTTATTAAGACAGTTAGAAGGAGCATATATAGACAAAGCACATGTTGGAGTTGAATATGAAGGGATAATATATTAAAATGATGGAGTTGAGAGGTGAAGAGAGGAATTTTTGGTCGAAATGGAAAAAACGGGTAACTTATTTCATATAAAAGAGGGAAGGGAAAGCTTTTGCAGTGTATGGGAGAGGGGGGAGTTGAGGGCGTATGAGTGAGCTTTAATTTCATCTAAATTGGCTCAGAGAGAAAATAACACATACATTCAATTAGGTATAGAAATTCATCTTACCCTAGGGGAAAGTATGAGGGGAAGAGGATAGGAGAAAAGGGTAAGGGAGGTGATAGAAAGCAGGGAAGATTGTGGGGGGGGGGTGGCAATCAATTGAAAATACTTTTGAGGCAGGGCAGGGTGAAAGGTGAGAGAAAATAGAGTAAATGGGGATGGGGGGATAGGATGGAAGGAAATACAGTTAGTAATAGCAACTATGGGAAAAATATTGAAACAAGTTTCTTTAATAAAGACTTCATTTCTCAAACATAGAAAACTGAATCAGATTCATAAAAAATAAGTGTTATTCCCCAAGTGATAAATGACCAAAAGATATAAACAGTATTCAATGCTATCTATGGCCATATTAAAAAAAATGTCCTAACTCACTATCAATTGGAGAAATGAAAGTTAGAACAATTTTGAGGTACTACTTTTTACCTTATTGGATTAGCTACTAGGGCAGAAAGAGAAAATGACAAATGTTGGAGAGGATGTTGGGAAAATGGGACATTAATGCATCTTTGGAAGAGTTGAGAAATGATTCAATGATTCTATGAAGCTATTTGGAACTATACCCAAAGGGCTATGAAATTATGCTTACCCTTTAACCTAGTAATGCCACTATCAGGATTATATTCCAAAAGAAATTAAAAACAGGAAGGAAAAGAATCTATATGTATAATGATATTTATAGCATCTCTTCTTATGGCAAGAAACTGGAAATTGAGGAGATGCTCATCAGGAATGGCTGAACAAAACATAGTGTGATTAAGATGAAATGCTAAATTCTGTTATAAGAAATGATGAATAGAATGCTCTCAGTAAAAATTTACATGAGCAGAAGATGCAATGCAAAATGTACTATATACAAAGTAACAGTAATATTATAGGATGATCATCTATGAATGACTTACCTTTCCTAAGCAATGTTGTGACCCAAGGCAAACCTGAACAATTTATAATAAAGACTACTATCCATTTCCAAAGACAGAGTTTATGTTGTCTGAATACACATTGAAGCATACTTTTTTTAACTTTATTTTTCTCGAGGTTTCTTTTTGGGGGGATATGTTTATTTTCACAATATGATAATTATGATAATATTTTACATGACTATAATACATGCATACATACTTGCAGGCAATACATAACTTAGTTTCTCAATGAGAGAGAGAGAGAGTGGGGCGAGAAGGGAGAGAATTCAGAACTCAAAGTTTTCATTCATTTGTTTATTTTTTGAGGAGTGGTGTTTTACAGTTGTAGCTCTTGCTATCCTATCTTAGTTAAAACTCCTTGCTAAAAGCTAATAAAATCTTACTGACTTATTGTTGGTAGAGGTCAGGGGTTATGAGCAATGACATTAAAAAAAAGCATCTATCAGCTCTTTCAGAATCTTCTAGAACTCATGTATTATATCTTTTTTCTGAAGAACAAACCTTCAAAGACACTGAGATTTGAGAAAGATTCAAGGTATGTGTTACATATAATGGGCATTTTGTATAAACATACATGTATTTATGTATAGGGATAAGCTTGATTTGAATCCAGTATCATTCTGAGTAATAAGAATTAATTGTATTATGCAGATTCAATTCTTTTTTTTAGAAAGATTTTATTTATTTTGAGATTTACAATTTTCCCCTCCATTTTTGCTTCCCTCCCCCACCCCCACAGAAGGCATTCTATTAGTCTTTACATTGTTTTGATGTTATACATTGATCTCAGTTGAATGTGATGACAGAGAAATCATATTCTTAAAGAAGAAAAGTAAAATATGAGACGGCAAAATTATTTAATAAGATAATTTTTTTTTTGTTTTTCTAATTTGAAGGTAATAGTCTTTGGTCTTTTGTTCAAAGTCCATAATGCTTTCTCTGAATACAGATAGTGTTATTCATTGCAGATATCCCAATATTCCCCCTGGTTGTCGCACTGGTAGAATGAGCAAGTCCATGAAGGTTGATCATCACCCCCATGTTGCTTTTAGGGTGTACAATATTTTTCTGGTTCTGCTCATCTCTCTCAGCATCAGTTCATGCAAATCCTTCCAGGCTTCTCTGAATTCCTGTCCTTCCTGGTTTCTAATAGAACAATGGCGTTCCATGACATACATATGCCACAGTTAGTTAAGACATTCCCCAATTGAAGGACATTCACTTAATTTCCAATTTTTTTTGCCACCACAAACAGGGCTGCTATAAATACTTTTGTACAAGTGATGTTTTTACCTTTTTCATAATCTCTTCAGGGTATAGACCCAGTTAATAGTACTGCTAGATCAAAGGGCATGCACATTTCTGTTGCCTTTTGGACATAATTCCAAAATGATCTCCAGAAAGGTTGGGTGAGTCCACAGATCCATCAACAATGTAATGTTGTCCCAGATTTCCCGTATCCCTTCCAACATTGATCATTGCACTTTCTGGTCATATTGGCTAGTCACATAGGTGTGAAGTGGTATCTCAGAGATGCTTTAATTTACATTTCTCTAATAATTAATGATTTGGAGCAATTTTTCATATAACTATGGATTGCTTTGATTTCTTCAGGTGTAAATTGCCTTTGCATATCCTCTGACCATTTGTTAATTGAGGAATGGCTTGTTTTTTTGAAAATTTGACTTAGTTCTCTGTATATTTTAGAAATGAGTATTTTGTCACAAATACTAGTTGCAAAAATTGTTTCCCAGTTTACTACATTTCTTTTGATATTGGCTACAGTGGTTTTGTGTGCAAAAACTTTTTAATTTAATGAAATTAAAATTATCTAGTTTGTTTTTAATGATGTTCTCCATCTCTACCTTGGTCATAAACTGCTTCTCTTTCCATACATCTGACAGGTAAACTACTCCTTGATCTTCTAGTTTGCTTATAATACTGTTTTTTATGTCTAAATCCTGTATCCATTTTGATATTATCTTGGCATAGGGTATGAGGTATTAGTCTAATCTAAGTTTCTTCCATACTAACTTCCAATTTTCCCAACAGTTTTTATTGAAGAGAGAGTTTTCATCTAAATAGCTGGATTCTTTGGATTTATCAAACAGCAGATTACTGTAATCATTTCCTGCTTTTGTACCTAATCTATTCTACTGATCCACCACTCTATTTCTTAGCTAACACCAGACATTTTTTTTTTGCAAGGCAATGGGGTTAAGTGGCTTGCCTAATGCCACACAGCTAGGTAAGTATTGTGTTTGAGGCCTGATTTGAACTCAGCTACTCTTGACTCCAGGGCCAATGCTCTATCCACTGCTCCACCTAGCCGCCCCGAGGCTAACATTTCTAAAAAAAAAAACAATATTGAATAGTAGTGGTGATAATAGGCATCCTTGTTTTACACCTGATCTTATTGGGAATTACTCAAGCCTATCCCCATTGCATGTAATGCTTGTTGATGGTTTCAGATAGATACAGCTTATTATTCTAAGGAACAAACCATTTATTCCTACACTCTCTAGTGTTTTTAGTAGGAATGGGTGCTGTATTTTGTCAAAAACTTTTTCTAGCACCTATTGATATGATCATATGATTTCTGATAGGTATGTTATTGATATAATTACATATACTAACAGTTTTCCTAATATTGAACTAATCCTGCATTCCTGGGATAAATCTTACTTGATTATAATGTATTATCCTAGTGATAACTTGTAATCCTTTTGCTAAAATTTCATTTAAGTTTTATACACATATTTATCAGGGAGATAGGTCTATAATTTTCTTTCTCTGTTTTAATTCTTCCTGGTTTAGATATCAGTACCATATTGGTGTCATAGAAAGAGTTAGGCAGATTTCCATCTTCACCTATTTTTCCAAAGCGTTTATATAGAATTGGAAACAATTGTTCCTTAAATGTTTGATAGAATTCACTTGTGAATCCATCTGACCCTGGAGATTTTTTTAAAGAAGATTTTTCTTCATTTATCTTTTACAACTCCTTTTCCAATTGGTCAATTCTATTTTTGAAAGACTTTTTCATTTGCCCCAGTGTAGTTTTGAGAGAATCATTTTCTTTTTTGCATTTGCCCAATTGAAGATCTGAGAGAGTTACTCTCATTTTGTATTTGTCCAATTGTATTTTCCAAGGAATTTTTTTTCTTATTGAGAGATGTTAATGTTCTCCTGCAATGTATTAATTTTGTCTTGAGTTTCTTTTCCTAATTTTTCCAATTGGTTTTTAAACTCTGTCCTGATTTCTTCAAGGAAGTCTTTCTGAGCTGGAGACCAATTCATATTCTCCTCAGCAGTGCTAGATCTCTCTGGGTTAGAATCTGTATCTAAGTATTTCTTCATGGGCTCCCCTTTTCTCTGATGTTTTTTCATTTTTCTGGGGGAGGGACTGGCTCTCAGAGGTTTGCTTTTGAAGATCCTAGAGGCTTTGTTCACTTGGCTTAGTAATTCCAAGGGCCAGACAGTAGGGGGTGGTGGTTGCTTTCTCTGGAGTGTTTGAGGTCCTCAGCAACAGGGTCTGAGTTGACCTTGAACACTGGGCTAGGCCCTGGGGGAGGGAGTTAATCTCTTTGTGTTGAGTGAACTCTGTTGCCCTGAGGGGATGGTGGGGTGGTTTATTGTTTGTTCCCAACAAAGGGCTCTGCTGAAAGTGTGGAGCTCAGGTCTCTGGAACTCACCCTCTGGTAGCTCCTTGCCCCCTGGCCAGACTCCAAAGCACAGACGTCTTTACTGCTGAGGCTGGCCCTCTGGCCATCTTCTTCTGGCCATCTGCTGTCCCTGGGCTGATCCTCTGCTCTCATCTCCTGATCCACCCATGGTCCCCTGAGACAAACCTTCTTGGAAGGTGTTCTTCTCCTGGCTTCTCTTACTGGGTTTTGTTGATCGAATTTCTGTTAAGAGGTTTCTCTCATGTTGTTTTTGAGGGGAAAGTGGTCCACTTAATCACAGTGCCCGTCTACTCTCTGCTGTCTTGGTCGGAAGTCCCAGATTCAATTCTTAATTAGTTCAATATCCCTGAAAAAAAATCACACCCTATAGCATTCTTTTAGACAAATGCTTTTTAATGCTTCTTTAAAAATATCAAGTTAGTTTTGGCTCAGGTTAAACTGGAAAAAATATACATTGAGTCTATTCATTTATGATACATTTAGACCATCAATTTTGATCTATTTTGATAACTATTAGCTCATCAACAAACAACAATTAAATACCTTTTCTGGTCAATAGTCTAATCTAGGATAGATATTTACAATGATAAATAAAGCATTCCCTCTGAATTCAGTTTCAATTTTCAAGAAAGGAAGAAAAAGAAAAAAGTAACAAACAAACACTGGAAGAAATTGAACTAGAGTATAAGTCCTAGTGGAAAGAAAGTTACAAGAGTTAGAGAACCAACAGAATTTGGAAAATTAATGGATTCATAGGACTGACAAAGATGACTGTCATCATTCAAAGATGACACTGAGATTGCAAATAAACTAAAGGTGAGATAGTGACAATTTTCTTATAAGTAACAGAGAAGTTTGGAAAAGGGGAGGATATAGGGGAAACATAATAGTAGTAAGTGGTTATAAGAATTGCAAAATACTTTCTCATAATAATCCAGTGAACAAGATAATTATTATTGCCCCCCCCCACTTTACAAATGATGAAAATAAGTGGCTTTCATCTTGACCAGGACCACAGGACCAATCATGAGGAGTCTGTCCATTCAATCATTTCAGTTGTGCCTTACTGTGATATTATTTAGGGTCTTCTTGATAAAAATACTGGAGTGGTTTGAAATTTCTTTTTTTTTCAGATTTTTCCATCATTTTCAGATGAGGAATTGAAGCAAAGAGAGTTAAATGAATTGTCCAAGGTAGCCCAGGTAAGTGAGATCAGTTTTGAAATCAGCAGATGAGGCTTTCTGATTTCAGACCCAACAATCTATTCACTGAGATGCTTGGTTGCCTTATTAATCAGCAGAACTAGAAATAGAACTCAGATTTCTGACCCTGGAGTCCAGAATTTACTCTCTCTCCCTCTCTGATACTGCACTACCTCAAGGTAATGAGATGAGTTCAACTTCAAATGTGTTGTGCTTGAAATGTCATCTGAACATCCAGGAGATGTAGAACTGGCGCTCAGAAGAGAAATTGGGACTGCTTTTGTAGCTATTTGAGTCATATTCCTAGGAATTCTGGGAGTAGATGACATGTGCAGAGAGGAAAAGAAAGATGACCTGACTGATCTTTGGAAGACATTCATATTTAGAAGGAGGATGAATCTGAAGGAAACTGAGAAATATTAGCCATATAGGAAAGAGGAAATGGTTAAGAGTTTTAAAACCTATAGAGAGGTAAAGGACAATGAATAAAGTACAACTGAATTTATCAGTTACAAGACTGTTAACCTCTTGGAGAGGTAGTCCAAGTATTTCTAGGAAATAGTAGAAGAAAAGGAAGTGGAGATTTCAGGTGTAGTTATCTTTACTTAAAGTCAAGGCAGATCAACAAACATTTATTAAACATCTACTATATGGCAGTCACTATGCCAAATGCTGGGGATTGTAAAGGAAAAAGGAGTGGGGTAAGTCCCTACTTTCAAATAGTTCATACTATAATGGGAAAGGTAATATGCAATCATCAATATAAAAGCTACTATTAAAACTAAAAAACTAATATAAAACCTTAAATGAATCAACTATATAAAAACTACACACACACACACACACATACACACACACACACAGAGATCAGTTATGAAATCTATTTTTATGTTTATAAAAACATATCATCTAAGAAGGAACATGCTAACATTAAGAGATACAGGAAATGCAAAAATGCAAAATATAAGATTTTAGTTGAGACTTGAAGGAAGCTAGAGAAAAGAGTTGGAGATGATATAGGAGAATATTTCAAGTATTTGGACAATGAATGAAAATGTAAAGGGGAAGTGTAGAAGTGTAGAAACTCAGGACAAAAAGTCTCAGTTTTCTTAGGAAGTTAGTTAGAGTGAGTTAGGGAGAAAATAAAAGATGGAGAAAAAAATTACCATATAAGGATGAGGGTCCAATTGAGATTAGATAATATGAATTTATAATTAACTAAGTCTATAAAGTCATTGGTTTAGAGAAGGAACAGAAAAGGTAATGGTGATCCAGGATTAAGATTTAATATGAGAGGTGGCTAGGTGGTGCAGTGGATAAAGCACCGGCCCTGGAGTCAGGGGTACTTGGGTTCAAATCTGGTCTCAGACACTTAATAATTATTTAGCTGTGTGGCCTTGGGCAAGCCACTTAACCCCATTTGCCTTGCAAAAACCTAAAAAAAAAAGATTTAATATATGAAAAGCATGATGAAAAGTGTGAAATAGAAAAGTGATTAAATAAAATAGCAAGATTGTATGTAAGTCAGAAATTATTCAAGAGCATCCCATCCAAATCAGACTTTTTATTAAGCACCTAATATATACTAGGAAATATGTTAAGTGCTGGAAACATAATAAAAAGAAAGATGGTCTTTGCACTCAAGGAGCCTACAGTCTAAAGGGAGGGACAATGTACAAATGACAGGAATAAAGGTTACATAGAAGAGATGAGGGAATCTTGTTTTTTTGTGATAAAATCAGGAAGAGCAGCAACAGGTACAAAGTGTAGTTTTTGCACTCTTTAAATAAGATATTGGGAGGTGTTGGGTTTTCTACTCTCCATTAGTCCAATCAAAGGAGAGAGAAAGCTGACTGTCAAACCAGGGTTGAGCCAATAGCATGGTAGTGAGTATAGAAAAGATGAGTTTTACCTAGATGAGAATCAGGCAGGGCAACAGTTTCTGCCCTCTACAAAGGAAACTTGGGGGTGGGGGGCAGTTCAGTACTCTATCCTACAGCAAGGATACTTCTACAGATAGGAGAGGAGGCAAGGCTGAATGAATGATATGGGGTTGATCCAGGCTTGAGTTAGCTTCTTGGTGGTGAGTTTGGAAATGGTGATATCTGTAAACTAGGCAGTACAGCAGATGCAAGTGGATTGAGTGGATGGATTTATAAATGAAGAGAAGAAAGATGAATTGAAATGTATGAATTATGTCTCCCACCATTTTGTTTTATGTCTACTAGCCATTTTCTTCCAAACTATGGTCAAACAAGCAAATGCTAAACGAATAAAACAAAGTCTTAGCCAACAGCATGGTGTTCTTGAGTTAGCAATTATTTATGAGAATCAGGGAAGGAAGATGGGACAGAGTCTCAAAGAACTAGAGTTGAGACAGAACTCAGAGGTCATCTATTCTGATCACCAGATTTTAGAGTGATGGAAACTGAGACCCAGAGAAATGTCCAAGGTAATAGTAATAAAGTCAAGAGTCTCTCCCAGGTCCTCTGATTCTAAATCTATTGCTCTTTCCCCAGGTTCAAAGACTTATCTAGAAGTGATAGATTTCACAGTGACAGATTCATAATAGGCCTTAAGATTCAAATATGATTTTAACATTCTCTAATTACTGTTTTTCTTCTTTAGGTTACATTATTCTTGTAGCAAGAGTAATTTAAGCAGTCATAGTTTTGGGGAGCTAGGATCAGATTTGGCAATACCAGGAAAAGCATTTTCATGCAGGATGAGAATTTTCATGTCCATTGGCCCCAACTCTGCCACCTCCTTTTTTATAATAGAAAGTGCAAAGATCAATACACCTCCAAGGAAGAAGAAAAGGAAGACAGGAACAGCTGTAAGCAGCCTTGTATTGAGGCTGTAATCCTGATGAATAATGTTGCTGTCATAACAGCAGGGATAATTTAATGCTGACACTTAGCAACATGATAAATAGCTTGTCAGACATAGGCAGTGACAGAGTCAAGTGAAACTGCCCATGACAAGTTCTGAAATATTAATCTTCTGCTAGACTGTGCCTGTGCTAAAGGGGTAGGACTGTGCACAGGGCCAGGGTTGGAGACACATCATAATATAAACAAATGGACTTTACACCCCAATGAATTTTGCAGCTCAGAAAGATCTTTTTCTTTTTTTTAAATGTTTATGCCTTGATGTTCACTATATATTTCACTTTGATAAGTTTTTTTTTTAATGGTAGGAATTGTGGAAAATCTTATCAGACACTCAACTTTTTCTTTCTATTTTTCCTTGTGATTGGGGAGATAGTCTAAGTCTTTAACTGCTATTTTTCTTGTTGAATTAGTAAACCTGCTTTTTTCTATTTCAGGAAGGCAAAAAACATAAGAAAACCTTGACTTTGCACAGAATACTGTTTCACCTGATCATATACCATTGCTTTCAGGTGATATATTCCATTATTTTAACATTGATTATATATTTATATTTCATTTTTAATTTTCTCTTTTCCAATAGTGCCTTTGTGGAAGAAAAGTGATTTTTATTATTTAGTTTCATTTTTACTTAAGTTTAGCTGTCGCTCTCCATTACTGTGTTTGTGTGTGTGTGTGTGTGTTTGTGTGTGTGTTGGCTTTTAGAGAGACAAAGAGTGGGAAAATCTAGTCTTCATTTGAGTAGGTATGGCTGGGGCAAGAGGAAAAGAATAGAAATGGGATTTGTTGGTGAGCTATTTTTCAATCAACCAATTATTTGTGCCCCCATTTGGAGTTTTCTTGGCAAAGACACAGGTTTGGCTTGTCATTTCTTTCTCCATCACATTTTACTAATGAGGAAACTAAAGTAAACAGGGTTAAGGGACTTGCTAAGGGTCACACGATTATTAAGTGTTTGAGAATAGATTTGAACTCACAAATAGAATTCCTGTCTCCAGATCTGGGATTCTATCCACTTCACCACATAGCTACTGATGGAGTTTGTATCATAGTTCAAATCCTTAAAGACAATTTTGTTTTGGAGGGCTAGACTAACTAACAGCTGTTGGAATTTTGCCTACATAACTATTGTCAGATTTTCTCAGAGGATTCAGATATGGTTGTGAATTCACTTATAGACTTACTTCACTAGCTACTTAACCTAGTGAAGTTCCCCAGCCCATTATTCTAATTATTCATATTTTTTGCTACATTTGCTCAAATATTAAGAAAAGACTGGACTACAAATTCAATCTCAGAGAACTCCTTTCACATTTCTAGTTTCAACATATCTCTTGATTATTTCAAGATGCATCTTAACAATGTGTTATCTTTGTTTTTTTTTAATTTTCATGAGATATCTATATCCTGTAGCAACACAGCTGCACTGATAGTACAAGAAAACTAAACTAGTAGAAAATACAATAGAAAATTTAAGTTGCTGATATTCTCAAAATGGAGGGTAAAAGATGATTACAGTTGGTGCTAGAGGAGATTCAAATTTGGCTCTGCTTTTGTAAACTTGGGAAAGTCACTAACCTTCTATGACTGTAAAATGAAGATATGAGCCTAGGTTACTTCTCAGATTTCTTCCCTCCTTTCTCCCTTATACCTGAGTTTACAACAAACTCTCAGAAAATAAAATAAAATAAAAATACTACTCTTGATACTTATTAAGTTTTTTCCTATCATTTTCTTAGATATAGGCAATCAGTAAAATAATAAATCAATTCTTGCTTTGTAGTGTTTGCTCATTTCTGAGGTATAAATTGTCACTGAATATTTAACAATTAGCTTTCAAAAGCCCTTTTTGAATTGGCTCCAACAAGCCCTGCCTGTGATTATATGTTCCCCTTCATTCTCCTACAGTAAAGTGGTGGGCTAGTTAAAAAAAGACAGAACTAACAGTAGCATCTTTAATATATCTAACTCTGGTGCCCCGGTGAACTCTAATAGTATAAAACCAATCAGTCCATTTCAATTGCCTCAGAAAGTCAACTAGCTTTCATAGGGTCCTGTGATAATTTTTCAAATCTATTCCTGTTGAAAAGAATATTATTTGAATATTGGCTGATTATCAATGCTATAATCAGGAAATTTAATGTGCAATTCACCTATTCCTACCTATTCAGCATTTCATTTGATTCCACTACCAATTACTGCTGTACTGGATTAATTCCCAAGATACTGATTTCTCATAATGACTGACAGGGGGTGCTGCTTCTCTAAGTACCAATTGACCTAGGTGGGTATTATTAACATAGATCGAGTGTCCTAAGAGGGCTATAAGTTGGATGGAAATGGTAAAATGGTCTTGCAGATGAAGAATGGGAAAGGGAAGAGTCAGACTGTCTTATTGAGAGCCTCCATTCAGCTCTGAGATTCTGCATTCGTGGAACAGTGTCATAGCAACGGCACTGACAATATCTGAGACTTGTGCTGATACAGACTTCGAGTCTTGCTTTAGGAGTTCACACCTGTTTGTAAGAATGATTTCTGATAAATACACAGGCTCAGAAAGATGCTAAGCAACTCAGGGCAATTCAACCACTACTGTGCCCCACCCTTCAACCAGGCTGTTTAAGAGGGCTTAGGGATAGGTGATTTTGCAAAGTAATTGTGAAATGTCTCATCTTATAATGTGAGAATATAGTAAATCTAGAAGCAGAGTTTAAAAAGGTTGTTCAGGAGATTTTTAAAATGAAATTCAGATCTAGGAGAAGAAATGTAGTGGATAGGAAGGTAAGGTCTTGATACAGTGTCACATATAATCATTATGTGAACCTAGGCAAGTCATTTAATACCTTGGTGGTCTATGCCATTCTCTAAAACTATGAATTGAAGCAAAAATGCTGACCTACATTGGTAGAGGTGGTTTGGTAATTTTCTTCACCGAGGAATATGCTATAAAAATGGAACCAATAGTCCAATCACTATAGTTATAGCAACAGACAATTTTTTGGAGGGGAATATGAAGTGAGGGAGAAGGAGAGAAGAGGTAGCAGGGAGGGAGAGGGAAAGGAGACAAGAAGGGAAGAGAAAGGAGAGGTAAATGAGGAGAGGAAAAGAGGAGTAGGGTGATGGAGAGAAAGAGGGAAAAGGAGAGGGATAGAGGAGATGGTGGAAGAGAATAAGAATGGGAGATAGGAGAGAGATAGTGGGGAGAATGGGAGGGGTGGAGAGAGGGAGAGGGATGGTGGAAGAAGAGTCCCAGGGAAGGAGGAGAAGAAGAGAAAGAAGAGGAAAAGAATAAAGAGGGGAAGGGAAAGAATAGAGAAGTTTATCAAGAAAAAAAGAGGAAAGGGAGATGAAAGGGAGGGAAAGGGAGAGGAAGGGGGAAGAGAGAGTAATGGAGAGACAGAGAGAGAGAGAGAGAGAGAGAGAGAGAGAGAGAGAGAGAGAGAGAGAGAGAGAAATGGAGAGACAGAAATAGAGGATGACAACCAGAGACAAATATATGGCATAATAGATACTCACAGATGACAGAAAGAGACAAATACAGAGACAGAAACAGAGACAGAGACAGAGACACTGTGATGAATGGGATTAAGGAGCTAGACTCGGAAAGATCTCTGTCCACCTTTTGACACATACTAGCTGCTTATCCCTAAGTACCTCCCCAGTATTTCAAGAAAAATCTTTAAGAGTGGGTTATAAAAGAGGTGCTGACCTTTTTTTAGTAGAGTGTATTTCCTGTCTGGAATTTCTCTATACAGGTAAAATTATGAATCTAGACAACTATGTATATATTTGTGTAGACATACAGAAATTCAATCTATTAAGATAAAATATTTTTAATTACGTAAGTCAATGCTTTTTAAAAATAGAAACCTTTTAGGAAGGATGAACCTAGAATCCCCCTCTTCCAAAAAAAAAGAAGCATACAGATAATATGCAAGACTTCAGCTCTTTCTGAAGGAAAGAAATCATATTTGAAACTGTTCTGCAAGTGGTATCAGAGCTGGGTGAAGTGTGACACATGAATCAGGGAAAAGGGTAAGGAGATGGGGGGGGCGAAACATGAATCACTTTAGGTTAAAGTACTGGCAGTAACCCAAGCAGCTTGCATTGTCTTATACAGGAAGGACTCAGCAAAGACAATCTCAGATGGAATTATACTGGTAGGTTTGGACCTAAACATATCTTGACTTTTAGTGAGGCTCTATTCCTCTTTTAGATATGTATGTCATTTAAAGCCAGTGGCTGATAAAGTAAGTGAAAAATGAGACTGCTGTATCAACTTGTCAAATGATTTCATTCCCAGGGAAGATTAGGATTAGTGGCAAAAAGTGGGTTTCTGAATCACTGATTCCAATGATATTAATTGTGCCTGTGCTGGATATGGGAAGCTGGCACAAATAACACTGTCAAAGGATTCACTGTGCCACATTAGTGGATATTTACTGATAAATGATGGGGCACTTCATTAGCTAAGGCTGGAAAATCATGGCGGACATAGCAGAATTATTAGGGCTTATTTGAAAATTCTATTCCATAATGAGTTATTACTTTAAAATAAGAGTAGCAATATGTTACAATTAAGTACTCTAGAAAAGGAGCTTTCCACAAGATAGGTGTCAGCATTTGACTGATCTTTTGAACCACTACTCATTATAAAGGAAGTCTACTGGCTGCCATCCATCAAAACTCTACATTTATTAACTAATTGAAGAAAACAATGGAGTGGCTTAGGTCCTCTGTGACTTCGGTTTACAGTGAGTTATAAACCAGTGAGGAGAGGTAGGTAGGCTCTTTGTACGTGTGTGTGTGTGTGTGTGTGTGTGTGTGTGTGTGTGATCTGGTTCAGCTTCTCCTTATAACTATGCTAATAGCAACAATAGCTTTGCTCAATGGATCATATTTATCTTTGTGTTCAGAGACCTCTCAAGATGGATTATGGGGGGTGCTATGAAACTATTGTATGTGGTGAAATATCCATCTATAAATAGCATGAAATGTAATTAGGAATATTTTCTTTCACAATTTTTTCATTTCTTGGTATCATTTAACTGGTAGTTTTTGTTTTGCTTTATTTAATTTTTTAAAGGGTCAGTGCATGGGACTCTTAAAAAAAAAGCACAGCAAGATTCAGAATTACATTTTCTTTATGGAAGACCTTTAGGATTTCTTTTGTGCACTTCTCTGCCTAGCATATATCTGTAGGCTATTATATTTTTCTTGGCACATTTGAAGCTTCAACTAGAGATATTGTATTAAGTATAGGCTCATTTCAGTCTCTTAGGGAAGAAGTGGTATGGCATGAAGGGATGAAAATGTGGGGTCAGAGGCTTTCAGTTTGAATCCCAACTCTACTACTTACTACATACATTACTTGTGTGACCTTGGGCATCTTATCTTTTTTGGTCCTCAGATTCCTTATCTATAAAATGAAAAGGATTGGAGGAAATAATCTCTAAGGACCCTTCCTGCTCTCAATCTATCATCCTAAATATAACACTTGTATATATATAGAGAGAGAAGCAGAATGAAGTAACAGATAGAGGGGTAGGTTTTGGCATCAAGAAAGCACGGGTTCAAGTACACCCTCAGACATCTTTTAACTTTGTAACCCTGGGCAAATCACTCAATCTTTCGGTGCCCCAGTAACTGCCTCTGTGTGTGTGTGTGTGTGTGTGTGTGTGTGTGTGTGTGTGTGTGTGTGTGTATGTGAACCTGGTCTGATTGATTTGACCCCAGGATTAAGGATTCACATATGTTAAAGCTTAAGTGACCAGAATCTCTCCACAGCCCCATCCCCTCATTCTCTATTAGACTTTGTCACAATTAAAGTAAAGTTTCATGGCTCCCTGCTCTTCTTTTCTCATATCTCACTGGGTAATTGAGAATATATCCTCATTTTACCACCAAACTCTAGTCTCATGCCACTGGTGACATGATAGTCTTCTATTAATGCCACAACAGTTCTTTGTTTAAAAACTCTATAGAAGTTTTAAATTCTGAGTGAATTTAGGGAGCCTTCAATCAGAGCTTATACTTCCAAGATACCAGTTATATACTGCCCACTGAATGGAGTCTATATACCTATGTTGTGACCTGTATGATATTGTCTCATTTAAGGAATGAATTCTTCCCACTTAGTAGTAAAGATTGGTAGAGGAATTTTGACAACCATTCACTACATTGTTGAAATTATAAAAAAAAATCTGCCCTTCTCCAATGAGAAAAATAATGTAAAAAAAGAAACATGAGGGGTGGCTAGGTGGCATAATGGATAAAGCACCAGCCTTGGAGTCAGGAGTACCTGGGTTCAAATCCGGTCTCAGACACTTAATAATTACCTAGCTGTGTGGCCTTGGGCAAGCCACTTAACCCCGTTTTCCTTGCAAAAACCTAAAAAAAAAAGGAAAAAAAAAAGAAACATGCACTGTCATCTAAATCCAATTTACATTGGAGTCAGTGGCAGGCAGTTTTGCTTTGGTTAATGTAATATTAATTTTATCGTTCTAACAACAAAGTGTCGACTTAAAAAAAAGTGATGTCTCTTGTCTGAATATAATTGCAGTCAGTCTGTGGACATACTAGTGAAGTTGTCAAAGAATCCTAGGAAAAGACATAGATGGTCTTCATAAGATATGTTTTCAGTTGCTTCACATTGAAATGATTTGACAAGGACAACCTGTTTGTCCCTGGTTAAAAAAGATTGGAACCTGTGTTGAGAAACCCAGGTTGATTTGATTCCTTAATCTCTTATCTTAAAATGTTTAGAAATAGGAAAGTTTTATGAGGTATTACTTGAAAGCCAAAGTGTCACACAGACAAAAAAGGCAGCTGTGGAGTATCTATATTAACCCCACATTATGTCAATTTATTTCAAATAAAATATTTCCCCACTTCCTATTGCAAACAGAAGTTTGAAAGGAAGAGGTTGTTTGGTATGTAAGTCACATTTAAGTATAACATATCAGAAATTGATATTTACTATTCTCTCTGGAGTTTTAAACAAAATTCCAAAAGTCAGTTAATTTGGAGAAAGGTGGATAAGGTGGGAACAGGGGAGTGTGTATGAGGAGATTTTACACTTTTTCAATATGGTGTGTGTCCTTTTCTTTGATTTTTATACACAAAAGAATAAAATTTAATAATATTACAGAAGTCTGGAAGAGAAAGTGTTACAATGTACTGGTTTCTAAAACACTATAGTCGATATAAGTGCAATCAGTCTTAAATTAGAATATACTGTTTAATGCATATTGTCTAATAACTGTCCTAAATAAAATCAGTAAGTAGAAATTATGTATTTTCTTCTTAAAAATATGGGCATCCTGAAGGGACATATCACTCTACCCTACCACATATATTGATTAAAAGAGCTTCACTTGTGTTTTCGTTAATAAGTATTCCCTATGTGGTATACCAAAGATTGTATTGAATTCTAGCTAATTTAGAGTAATAATTAAAAACATATATTGCTTCCCTAACACAATTCCTCATTGTTAAAATTATTGAGTTTTATTTAGGTTTTCCCTAATGAACTGAGAGTAGAACTTTTCTAATATTTATTGGAGGAGATAGGATTTGTGTGTGTTGTGTTTATTAACAATTTTCCTTGTGTTAAGAAACAGTCCTTAAAAATGGAATGACTTGTATTAGTTAAGTTAAAATAAAACATTTTGATGTTAAGAAGATAAGATGTTTTTAATATTTAATGATTTTTGTTTTCTGAAAAGTCTGACATAATATTAGGTTGTATTTGGGGAAAGCCCCTCTCAAGAATCCTTGCCCCTGCCTGCAAAATAGTTTTTCAGAAAGCTTCATTAGGTATCAGATATTGCCTTGTAGCTTATGTGTTTAATATTGTTGAATTGAATCAAGACCATATCTTTTGCAATAATCTGAATCCAACCTGTTTTTAGAAAAAAAGATTGAGAATTCAAGTTCAATTATTAAGGTATCCCCAAAAGTAAAAGTGCATTTTTAATGGGTAAAGAGATTTAATGAATTGTATTTTTTTCCTTTTCCGGAAGAAACCAATGAAGAAATTGCACAGGTTAAAAGAAAAAGAAAAACAAGAATTTGTCGCTAATTTTTTTCTATTTAAGATAGTTATAAAATATTTCTACTCAGCAAAAAATGATGGAAGAAAAATGTTAGTGAAAACTTT
>NC_133666.1:498972601-499013130 GCF_037893015.1 Macrotis lagotis
CACAGATGGGAAATGATGGGGTCAGTCTCATTAGTACCCCAGAGACACATCTCCACCTGTTATTATAAAGTACTCTTTATAACCAAACCTTAACATAATATTATAAAGATGGTACAAGATAATTCATTATCTGAGACTCAGCTTTATTACTGAAACTCTCCATTTACTGAATTTAAAAAGCATTTTTATTAAACATCTACAATATTCCAGAAATTGAACTACCTGTTACAGATTCAAAGAAAATAATGAAGTAGTTCCTGCCCTCAATGAAGTTATAATCTATTGGACAGTAACAGTAAATTTATATAGGACTTTTAATTTTTAAGAATTTTTCATGTTTTCTTATATGGTCTTCACAACATTCCTGTGACATAGTGATATTTTTCATCCTGTTAAATGGCTTGATCAGGTTCATAAAAATGAGTCTCAGGCAGTATTGATACTAACATTTTCATTTCCTTGCTTTGAGAAATGGGGATGGATTGAAAGCTTTTTCACATGGTCATAAGATCAAAGTTTTAGGAATGGAAGGTAATGCTGAGACCATTGAGTATAATTTCATCATTTTACAGATGAAGAAACTGAGGCACAGAAAGGCTAAGTGGTTTACAGAGATCATAAAACTAGTAAGAGTCCAAATTGAAATTTGAATCCTAGACTCACTGACTTCTAAGTTCAAGGCATCCCATTCTTTAAGGATGATGATGCTTGCCCTTCATTCTTTTTTTTATTTTTTATTTTTTTAATTTTTTTAAATTTTTATTAAAGATACTATTTGAGTTTTACAATTTCCCCCCAATCTTGCTTCCCTCCCCCTACCCCCACCCCACAGATAGCACTCTGTCAGTCTTTACTTTGTTTCCATGTTGTACCTTGATCCAATTTGGGTGTGATGAGAGAGAAATCATATCCTTAAAGAGAACAGAATTCTCAGAGGTAACAAGATCAGACAATAAGATATGTTTTTTTTCCAAATTAAAGGGAATAGTCCTTGTACTTTGTTCAAACTCCACAGCTCCTTATCTGGATACAGATGGCACTCTCCTTTGCAGACAGCCCCAAATTGTTCCCAATTGTTGCACTGATGGAATGAGCAAGTCCTTCAAGGTTGAATATCACTCCCATGTTGCTGTTAGGGTGTACAGTGTTTTTCTGGTTCTGCTCATCTCACTCAGCATCAGTTCATGCTTGCCCTTCATTCTTAAAAAAGACCATGACACGCATTTGAATTGGATTTCAGTTGTGGTGGGGTGCTTTTCTAAGTTACCAACCCCATTTTCTCCTCTAGAACCATCTGGATCCAGTAAGCAGATATGAATCCAGGTAACTGGAGATAACCATGGATGTGAGGCAAGTAGGGTTAGTTCACTTACCTAAGCTTACCAATGTAAGTGTCTTGAGGCCTCATTTGAACTCAGAGCCTCCTGACTTCAGGGCTGGGGTTCTACCCATGATACAATCTAGCTGTCAGAATACCTTATATTTAATACACATTTATGCCTTGTGTCAGTTTGATTTTCTTATATAATAGTGGTAATAATTACTTGGAAAGTGATTTGAATTTGGCTACTTTGAATAAACTTTGCTTTTCCTAAGTGATTATTTTTAACCTTTTAAAATGAAGTTGTATATATGTCAGCTTCTCACTGTGAAAGTAACTTACATAGTAACGTTAACATTTTGTCACTGGGGCCTCAAATTAAAAGCATGTTCTCATAATCACATGTCAAAAGGATCTTGTTGATATTAGTTTTCTCTTATGATGCTGCAGTTCACAACTCATCCACGTCTGCCTCTGTCACATGGCTCTTATTCATGTCCACGTCCAAGTTTGACACAGGATGTTGGAGGGACAGAGAAAATCTAACACATTTGGGTATCTACCTTTTTTTTTGGAGCAAGTGACTACTCATGGGCTGTTGAATGATTGTCCCTGGCTCTGGCTACATAACTGGTCCATCTTTTTCTCTTATGCCACCTATTACTCTGCTTCTCCTTCACATTTCTCTGTAACATCATGTCCTGTTCATGCTTGCCAGGTGTTCCTCCATTGCCCATTGGATCACTTTCAATTTTGATTCTTCAGAAGCTTTGATACTCCACAATGCTCAGTCATCTGACAAGACTGGAATAATGCTGATTTTAAAAATGTGAACCTTTGCTTCAAGAAGAAGATCAGAGTCCTTAAAAAAATAAAAGTAAATACTTGGAAATTTCCCTGAAGCAATGAGCCTGATCTCATTTCTGGGCTCAGTTCATGGTCCATTTGTAGTGTATGTCCATTTCTCTGTGTAGTGCTATACCTTTAGGCTATCTAATCAGCAATATGTCATAAAACTTCATAAAAAGTATAGCCTTTTGCTTCTCCTAACAACCCTAATTATTAGGTAACATAGATATTTAGTACTCAAATCAACCTAGACAAGTTGTGTTTTGTTTAGGACAAAAATATGGTTAATAAGAGCAGATCCAGGACAAAAATCTGATTCTTTTGATTCTTATTCTTTCCACTTCTCCATCTTGGTTTATATACCATTATATATCATACTTCCTTTACATTGTGTACTATTTTTAAAAATTTATAAAAATGAAACAGTCAAAATAATTGCTCCTAGAAGATTCAAAGTGTTAGCCTCCATCACTGAGAAATGTAATTCTGGTGGCTTTGGAAACTAAGATATAATATCTACAGTGATAGATATATGCCCTTAAACAAGTAATGCTGCTGCTAAAACATTGGTATTACCATTGGATAAAACAAGTCTGCTATTCCCTATAGCTAATTTAGGAAGAGAATGAACTGTATTGAGGGAGAAAGACTCTGGGTTTTCTAGTCAGCATTTGAAGGGTTTCAACATTGTCTCCTTCCCATCAGCCAACCTGGCAAGCTAAATCAAAGATGAACTGTTGGAAGTGCAGCATGGGTTAGATGTGGCTGAGCTAAATTGAAAGCAATTATATCACTGTGCTGAGCAACAGAGGAGAGAGGAAGGGAAGAGTTGTTAGACAGAGCTTGACTTTTGGGGAGACCTTGGAAAGAAAGGGCCAAGCCTGAAGCAGTTGAATAACAATCAAAGAACATTTAAAGCTTGAGGGGAACCTCAGAATTCATCTATCTCAGTCCCTTGTTTAACAGATCAGGAAACTGAGGACTAAAGGGGTTAAATGAATTGCCCACATTTACACAGGTAGAAGGCAGCTATAAGTCAGGTCTCCTAAATGAAATCCTATTGACTTCCTACTATACCATTATACCTTTAAAAGAGAGTTTCTTCCCAATAGTAGAAAATGATGATAAAAGAATTTTTTCACTTCTTTATTTCTTTGTTATTTTAGATTCAGCATTAGTTTTTTATTTATTCAATACCCATTCCTTTAAAAATGTAATAAAAGTTATTTGGAGTTAAAAATTTTCCTGAACATATTAAAATGGAACATATTTTACTCTTTTTATACACATGAGAAAAAAAATTTAAACATTCCAGAATTCCATATAATGGCTAATAGAAGTACCTAATTATTGTCAGGTGTCACCAGTCATTCAGGGTTTATGGAAAAGCAAAAGGAGAGTGGGCCAGGCCAAAGAAGATGCTTTGGCATCTAGACTGTCAATCAACCAACAAGAAACCACTTATCTACAAGTGGAAACACCTGTTGCCACTTAAGACCTTACACTAAATCATAAGAATTTTATTTGAGTATTGATATAACAGATGGATGAGTGTAATTGATTTGAAAATATAATTTATCCTTCCAATACGCAAAACACATTTATGGCTTCAGTTAAGTACACAAGGGACAGAAAAGTAAAAGAGATCCTTCCAGACTAGTTGAATATCATTTAGTTCAGTTTGCTATAGCAGGGGTGCTAATGAGGTCAAGGTAACAGATTGGATTCACCCTTCCTCCATATTAGCCTTTTAGTTTCACCCAGAGCAAACTTTTTGCTCTATCATTTGAAAATATATACACTGGTCATAGGGACACTTTAGAAAATAAGGTGAGTAATCAATGAAACAATATTTTTATTATCCCCTCCGCCATAGAAAAGTTCAATTTTTATTTATAGTAATTCAATAGTATTTTTCTTATACATGAAGTCAACCTGAGCTGGTCTTATACAATATTGTCCAAATATTGTTTACTGTATTTGTTTGTGATAACATGTAATTTAAAATTCAAAATTTCTTCCAGAATTGTTGGATTTCCTGGAAAGAGGCAAAAATTTCCTACCTTCTACCCTATAAGGAGATGGATGCACCCCCCACATACACACAGATATACATAATGTAAAAAAAATAAGCAATTTTTAAAAAAAAGGACTTCATTTCAATATAAAGCAGGACAAGTGCAGTTTATTTTTAGTTGTTTAAATCAACTCTAATATGGGAATCAAAAGATTTCCAGGTCCTATTGCTCACAGGACAGGGTTATTATGAGAATTAGCTTTGTAAACTGTACAGTTTTATGTAAATATGAGTTGTGTATTGTCATATTATGCAAACTTTAAAATAATACATTTAAGAAATGGCTGAGAGAATGCCGCTTTCTATTTTATCTGCTGAGCAATTTCATCCAACTCTATTTTTATAATACTTGAACTTTAGATAACACAACTCTCTCAAAATATTTTTCAAGGATCAAGACAATAAAACAATACAAGCAGTAGCACAAAAGTAGGCCATATTAGTGGAGGTGTATGCACTAATGTGGGTTTGAAGGCAATTTTATAAAATTATGGGATTGGAAGGACCGTTTTGAGTGGTCATCTAGTCAATTCCCCTGCCTTCAGGAAGGACCATACCTAAATCATACCTGATATAATGGGTATTTCTTCAAAGTATAAAGGCCTCCAGAGAAGGAGATTGAGCATCTTCACTCAGTAACCCATTCTAGTGGTTAACAGCCCTTACTGTGAGGAAGCTCTTTATATCTCATCTAAATCCTCCCTATTGAAGCTTAAGCCCATTTCCTCTTTTTTCTATCCTCAGTGGAGATGGGGAACAGCTGGTCACCATCCTCCATATAATAACCCTTCACAGTCTCGAAGACCGTTATTAGGTCAGCTTCTCTTCTCCAGGCTAAATAATCACAGATCCTTTAATCTTTCTTCATAGGTCCTATTTTCCAACCCTTTAATCGTTTTTGTTGCTCTCTACTGAATTCCTTTCAGTTTTTTAAGCTGTTGAGTTGCCACCTTTTGTGTGGGTTGGCACAGACAGCTACAGAGGGAAAGCAGTCAGAGCCCCTGCCAAAAAAAGCCTGTGGTGCCCTAAATTAAAGGTCATTCCAAAAGATCTTTAAGTTTTTCTTCTTTGTAAAAGACAACAACAACAACAACAAAACAAAAACAGAACTTAGCAGACTCAGCAAGTGCAAACTTTACTGAGGCATTTTATTTTATAAAATAATAAAAGCAAGGGTAGATTAAGTTCTATCATGTTCTCCTTGGGTTCATATAGCAAACTTTTCAACCCAAATTTTATGTTGTTTTATGTTCAACAGGTGGTCTACTATGAACCTTAGATCATTTTCTATGTTATTTTCCATTTTGAATTAGTATTCCTCCCCCTCCCCCTTGTGTGCTAAGATAAGCATGTATTAGGATCTGTTGAGCCTTATTCTAATTTGATTTTGACCACTTACCTAAATGGTATGGTCATCATGGAATTTGATCCTATTCTCAGTGGTGTTATTCATCCCTCTTAGCGTGGATTCATCTGTGAACTTAATGAATATGCTCTCCATTTCATCATCCTGAAAATTGATGAGAGTGTTTAAATAGCATCAGATCCAAGATTTACCCCAGGGGAACACTACTTGCAATATCCTCTCCTATTGATATTGAACCATGAATAAGTATTCTTTGAGGACAATCTTTAAGCCAAAGGTGTATGTTATCTATGATTTAAAATAGATTTCTCTCTCTCTTACTGATGCGGGATGAAATTAAAAAACAAGGAAAGGTTACAAATAGGCATATATGAAGCTTACATCATGAATTTACATTATATGAAATTTATCTGCCAGACCCTCCTCATTTGTTATCTGCTCAGTTGTATAGTAAGTCACATTTTTGGGGATGAAATGCTTCCTGGCATAAGATTTTGAAATACAGACTATCAATGTCCTACCCAGAGGAAAGAGTTAATAATTCAAATTAACATGCAAATTTTAAGAAGTCTTTCAATACCCTTAAAGCTTCTAAGTGATTTTATTATTCCATAAAATTCCAATTCTTTGACAATCTTTATAATTTTTTCTTTGATACTGGTCTCATTCAATGCCACAAGAATTTTTTTTATGTTGTTTTTTTCTTTGCAAGGCAAACGGGGTTAAGTGGCTTGCCCAAGGCCACATAGCCAGGTAATTATTGAGTGTCTGAGGCCAGATTTGAAATCAGGTACTCCTGACTCCAGGGCCGGCGCTCTATCCATTGTGCTACCTAGCCCCCCCCCCCCAAGAAAGTTTTTAGTCAAAATCGAATAATTTTAACTTCTTCCTATTAAAAAAATGGAATTCTAGAACTAAGTCATAGCTACATAGTTCCAAAAAAGTCCCTTCTCTTCTTCCTTCTTATCTTCCTTCAATCCTTCAATCCTTCCCACAGTGTGATATTCAGGGCTCCACCAAACCTGGGGGGGGGTCTAGTTCGATTCTGAAGAAAAAGGCCAGGGAGTTCCAGATTGATTATATAAATAATTTAATAATCAAAGTGGAATATTCACTTCGGGGCAGTCTAATGAGGTGGTCTGAATTTCCACAGACTCCTCCATACCTATCCCCAAACCCAGTGATAAATATAGAAATCAATCAAATAAAGATGGAGTTATAGAATGTTAATGTGGATTGGCTGATATTTTGTGATTTGCTTTACTAATCTCTAGGCTTGCTTCCTGGACTCCTGAGTGCCCTATCAATTCTGTTTTGGCTAGAGTCTTGGGCATGCAAGACCTTATACTGGTCACTGTCATAATGTCCCAGTCAGTATGTTTTATTTTGGAAATTCCATTAATGGGGACTCCAGATGATGGTGTTAATGATGATGATGATCATCATCATCATCATCATTATCATCATTATGGCTTTTTCTGATAGAAACTGTTGCTAGAAAATTCATATCATGGCTTTTGCTTCTTAAAGGAGCTCCACATTATGGACCTATTTCATTCCACACTTCCTTTCTTCCTTTTGTCCTTACTCCCTCTCTCCCTTCCCTGCCCCTCCCTTTCCTGCCCCTCTCTCTCCCCCCTCTCCCTTTCTCTTCCTTATTGTATATATATATATATATATATATATATATATATTTATATACATATATATGCATATACATATGTGGAAATATTGGTTTAGGCATTCAGCATAGTTGGCGAGTTGGCTCATAGGTAATTGTCCATGTTTTTCTAACCATTTACTCAAGAGGAGATTTCAAAGATTTCCACATAATCAATAATTATTGTGTTATGGTAGGGTGTGATGTGACCTATGTGTGTGTGTGTGTATGTTGTAAAGGGGGTTTGTGCTTTAACATTTGAAAGGCTATGTTTAAATATTCATGGATAAGCTATTATAAATTTTCTTAGTTCATCACTTTATTATTATTATTTTATTTTTTTTGTTTTTTTGCAGGGTAATGGGATTGGGGTGACTTGCCCAGGGTTACACAGCTGGGTGATCATTGTGTGTCTGGGGCTGGATTTGGGCTCGGGTGCTCCTGACTCCAGGGCCAGTGCTCTATCCACTGCGTCATCTAGCTGCCCCTATTATTTTATTAATTTTAATTTTTTTCTCTTTCCTTTATTGCTCACGAGGGTCTATTTTTTTTGGGGGGGATATTATGTTTATTCTTAAACAAGAATATTTTAGTAATGTATTAAAAAACACATCATTTATATAAATTTTCTCAGTTCCTACTTGCTGCTGTTCATATAACTATACAACTGTGTCCTAAAGTGGAAACTATATGCAATCCCACAGAGAATAGAATTTTCTTCCTAAATGTAAAACACATAAATTGAGGTTTGACTTGAGTATTCAGGATTCAAACAAGTGAAATAAGGGAAGAAGGAAGTCCTTTCCACAGAAGGAGCTGCAGGAAGAAACTGCGTTTCCCTCTTCACTCTGTCACCCTGGGTGGGCTCCTTGTGTTCATCCTAGTTTAGAAATGAAATAAATGATTATCTGATATTGTTTCAAACATGACAATTTCCTTTTATCCTTGAAGCAAAGCAAACTGTAAATTGCAAAATAGAAGAGAATAAAAGCATAATTACTGCTTTCATTTATTCATACTATATTAATGTAATATAATTATCTAGCAGGCAGACAGAATCTTATGAATATTCAACATCAACAACAAAAAGCTACAGAATGGTTATTCTAATGAACACATAAAAACTAACACTTTAAAGGAAGGAAATCATTTTTCTTTGTTTTAAAGTGATAAATGCTTCAATCTTGACAATTGAAAGGGAAACAATGAAATCACCCTACATTAGGAAAAGGGTGCAGTGATGGGAGTCCTAGACAATACCATCTACATTGACATAGGCTGGGTCAGTTTACTATTTTTATTTCCTTTGCAAAATTTATGTCCCTTGAAATCAGTCATTCAAGTTGAATAGATTGTACATGCCCTAGATAAAGGAGGAAAATGGGACACTCTCAGTAAATAGTGTTTATTCCAATTTTTTAAAATAGGTTGGTTGACAGAACCAACAACCCCAAATAGCTTGAATATCATTTGATAATGACTCTGAATTCAATCATTGTGACTTTTTAAATTGAATCTAAATTAAAGTCTTTCATTAACTAGAACTATTGACTCCTTATTACATATAGTGTCAAATATAAAATCCTCATTTTAGCTTCTGAAACTCTTCACAACCTGACTCCTTCCAAACTTCCTAATCTTCTTATACCTTACTCTCTTCTAAGTACTCTGCCAGTGACACTGGCCTTCTTGTTGTTCCTCCATTAAAACACTCCCAATCCTGTGAACTTTCACTGACTTCCCCATGCCTCAGATTATTTTTTTCTCTTCATCTACACTTCCTGACTTCTTTGACTTCTTCAAGTTTCAGCTAAAATGTCAGGTCTTCAAGAAGACTTTCCAGAGCCCCCTTAATCCTAGTGCCTACCCTATAAGATTATCTTCAATTTTTCATAAATATATATATTGCACAAACATACTTATTTATTATATATTATCTTCCTCATTAACTGTGAGCTCCTTGGGAGCATGTACTCTATTACCTTTTGTGTCCTCTGAACTTAGAATAGTTTCTAACATATATTAAGTATTTAACAAGTGTGTCTTGATTTAATTTCATGTGACTTGAACTTCTTATATAAGCAGTATAATTTCAACCATAGAACAAGAAAGTAAGTAAAAATTCTCCCCAAAGTTTGAAACTGATTCTTAAAAATCTAATCTACAGATTCTAAGATCATGCATTATCCTCTTAGAAAAACATGAGTTCCTCACTTAAAGTTTATTTACTTAGCTTACATAAAATTCCAGCAGGGTTGTTTGTTCCCCCGACCTACAAGAAAGCAAATATGAAGAAAGATAATTAGTGTTCATAGAGTACATTCCTTATAATAATCCTATGAAGTAGTTTGCTTAAATATTATTATCCGCTTTATATTGCAGCATAGGGATAAGAAATAGATCTGTACACACAAAGGTATTAGGAATTTCTAGGTGATAAAATTTCTCCTTCCCATTTAGGATAATATGTTCTCTGCAATTTATAATCTTAAAGAGTAGCTTAGGGCACTGGAGTTTTAGAGACTGATACAGTGTCACTCAGATGTCATGTTTCATAGTCAAGATTTGAACCAAAGTCGTTCTACTTGCAAGACAATATTTCTTCTCACTATGGTATCTTGGGCTCTCATCTCCATTTATTACAAATAAGGAAAATTTGGGATGAGAGAAATGAATTAATTTGCTCACTTAAATAATGGTTAAAAGTGTATTCAGAATTCAATCTTGTCTGAATCTAACTCAAATGCTTGCTTATTTGTTGGTTTTCCAGCATCCCAAGCTGTAGGAGGAAGGCACAGTAAGAGAATTAAGAAAAGTAAGATAGTCTAACAAGAAAGGGGAAATAGGAAATCTAACAAAAATAGACACAAAAACTCAAAAAGCTTAGGGATTAAGAGCCATCCATCAGGGATACAAAAGGAACTCCATATGAAGATTTTTTTAAGGGATAACCAGTACCATCTATTTGAGAAAAAAAGAGAAGTCTATATTACATTTTAGAAAAATTTCCCTCAAAATTGTTAGCCATATTTTAATGTTTCGGCTTAGTTATCTCAACTATAGCCTCATGATATCTGTGATCATGTTGTGTTGTTACTGTTTTTGTCTTCATATCTTTGAAGCCAGGTACAAAGCTGGTATTTGTTGGATTGAATGCACTTTTGGAGGAAAATATATTCTTCATCGATTCCAACCCAGTAAGATTTTAAATTTTATGTGGACTTATATGACTTTCATTCTTCTACTCATTCATAATAGAAATGTTTCTTGATGTTATATGTTTCTTCATATTAAATGGCCCCATGTATTTCTTACTGAAGTGGCTTCTCAGTTCATATATGAGTTTCATGGGTAGCCCGTTAATATAGTGGATAGAGCATTGGCCTTTGAATCAGGAGAACAGGAGTTCAAATTGAGCCCCAGATATTTGATTTGTACTAACTGTGTGACCTTGAGCAAGTCACTTAACCCTGATTGGCTCTCATTCAGGGTCACCTCCAGTTGTCTTGATTCATATTTGACTACTGGACTCAATGGCTCTCAAGGAGAAAGTGAGGCTGGTGACTTAGAACAGCATTTACTCATTCAAATCCAATTCATGTGCTTCTCATGTCATCACCTCCCTAATGATAATCTTTGAGAATGAAGGACAAACATCATCATCATCTATTGTGACCATGCCCTTGGGAACCTTATAAGACTATCTTATAAATTCCCCTTTGGAGGGAGGCAGTTCCTTAATGGGAGGGGCTCCCTGTACCAGGGAAATCAAAAATGCATTTAAAAATGTTGAAATATTTGTGATTGGGATAACATACTAAATAAATCATAACATGATTCTGACCTCAGCGATTTCTTGAGGTATTAAGAAGATATAATAGGGCAACAAACATTTATTTAGTATTAAAATGTGCTAAAAACTATGTAAAGCCTGGAAATAACAGATACTAGCAAAAATTAAAGATGTCCCAGTGTTCAAGAAAGATCAGTTCTGATGTGGGAATGCAACACACTGTCAAATCCCTTCCCCAAAATGGTGGCCCTAGTATCAACCTATGGCTGAGGGATATTTTAGAATGAATTTCTGTGGGAATATTGGATGTTGAAGAAGTTTCTACTGCAAACCTTGGCTGAGACATATTTTGGGGGGGGGCAAGGCAATGGAATTAAGTGACTTACGGAAGGTCACACATCTAGGCAATTATTAAGTGTATGGGGTCAAATTTGAACTCAGGTCTTCCTGACTCCAGGGCCAGTGCTCTAGCCACTGGGGCCACCTAGCTGCCCTCTTGAGCCATGATATTGAAAGTTAGGGGGCAGCTAGATGGTACAGTGGCTCGAGCACTGGCCCTGGAGTCAGGAGGACCTGAGTTCAAATTTGACCCAATACATGTAATCATTGTCTAGATGTGTGACCTTGGGCAAGTCACTTAACCCCATTGCCTTAAATAAGTAAAAAAATAAAATTAGAAGGAGATTCAGGAGGGAAATGAATACTGCGAGAAATTTTTTTTCCTGATTATTCTCCTATAGTACTCTGGCATTAATCCTGGGAATTCAGAATTAAAGTTTAGTAGTTTATTTCATAAGAACTTTTGTTTTTACTTATCTGTAGTATATATTATATTCTATTCCTGAGAAAATATAAGTCCTGAAAATTTATGTTCAACTGTTCTCTCCCACTTTTCCTCTGTAGGAAAATATATCTGCTTGCTTGTGGTTAAAATTGTGCAAATCAAGTATTGACTTAGTCACAAACCACACATTTATCAGATGCTTATACTATGACAAGAACTATATCTAATACTTAAAGGAAATAACAAAGAAATTGAAATTGCGGTCCTTCCCCTCTTGGTCCTCACAATTTAGTTGGGGGAATATAAGGCATGTTAATAAAGGAGGTTTGAGTCATTTTAAAAGAAGTGGGGAACTTAATTAGACAATTTGGTTGATTATAAAGAAAACCAAATATGTAAAACTTATTCCTTGGAAGTATGATTCCTTTTTCCTAGCAGGAATTAAAAAGAACTCTGAAGAGTAGATACTGTTCTTCATTTAAAAATGATTTAGGTTTCTTAATCTCAAGTTAGAGGTCAAATTGTAGTAAATCTACTATATTCTGGCTGCTGAATATTTATGGAGAGATGTTAGTTGTGTTTGCCACTTTGTGATACTCTTTGGGGTTTTCTAACTACTCTGTGGAGACATAGGTAGTAGTAGTATGTGATCCTTTCATTAATTTGCAGTGTCATTTAGGAAAGTCTCATAGTAATCTGCTTTCCTGTGTTCACAATCTACCTTATGCATTTGTTGGAAGAGTCAGTGTAATGAATGTACAAAAATGTTTTGGAAAAAAATGATATATAAACTTGGAAAGGAACATTTATAGGATCAAAGATTCCTAGGATTAGAGCTTCAAGGGAATTTCGGGTTCTTCCTTATATTACAGATGAAGAAACTAAGTCCTGAAGAAGTCTAGTTTCCTTAAGGTCAGACAAGGAGCAAGTGTTGGGACTGGGATTATTATAGAGATAATGTGACCAAGTATTTGGGAAAAGTTTTGCAAAAAAAACAAGTGAAATTTTGGATTGAAGTTAAGAAATATGATTTTTCTTATATTGTATTCAACAACTACTACAGGCCTGCGTAAATGAAATATCTGTTTCTATATAATGCAGTGTTATATGAATTTTTAAAAATTACATTTAAGCCACATCTCACACCCAATTCCAAAATAAGGTCAAAATGGGTACAGGATTTAGACATAAAAGGCAACACCATAGATAAATTAGTAATCCAAGAAATATTCTATCAGATCTATGGAAATTTATGACCAAACAAAAAATATAATATAAATTGCAAAATGAATTATTTTGACCATATTAAATTATAAATATTTGCACTAATAAAATCAATGCTATCAAAATTTGAAGGAAAGCAGAAAGCTGGGAAACAATCTTCACAAGGAGGAGTTCTGATAAAGGTCTCATTTCTAAAAAAATATAGAGAGAACTGTATCAAATTTATAAGGTTACAAGTCATCCCCCAACTTATTAATGGTCAAAGGATATAAATAGATAGTTTTCATATGAAGAAATTAAAGCTATATATAATAATAAAAATGCTCCAAATCATTATTGATTAGATAAATGCAAATTAAAACAACTATGAGGTACCACCTCACACTTATCAGATTGGCTAAGATGGCAAAAAGGGAAAATGATCAATATTGGAGAGGTTGAGACATTAATTGGGACATTGTTGCATTGCTGGAGGAGTTATGAATGGATCTGCCCAAAGAGCAATAAAACTATTTGTACCCTTTACCCCAGCAATTTCAATTCTAGCCTATATCCAAGAAGAAATAATCAAAATGGTACAAGCCCCATATTTTCTAAAATATTCATAGAAGCTCATTTTGTAGTGGCAAAGAATTGGAAATTGTGGGGAATAGCTAAACAAGTTATGGTACATGAATAAAATTGAATATTATTCTTCTATGGATGGTTGGAATCTAGAGAAGCATGGAATGAATAACAGGATCTGACACTGAGTGAAGGGAGCAGAACCAAGGAAACAATGTACACATTAACAACATCATTGTGAGTTGGTCAACCCTGATGGATGCAACTGCTCTCATCAATCCAAAGAGCTAGGACAACCCTATAAGACCAGTTAGAGGAAGAAAATCAAAGCAAAATAAAACAAAACAGAAAGACCTTCAGAATCTGATTAACACTACATTCACTTTTTTGAAAAATATCTCTCGTGTATTTCTTTCCCTTAATAGTAATTCCTCACACCAAAAATGACTAATTTGCAAACATATTTAACACAAAAATGCATGTACAATATTAACCTATTTGTTGTTGATGGGAAGGGAGTGGGAAGGAAATTTTGTAGCATAAAAATATACATATGCATATGGATGATTGTTGAAAAACTTCTAATATATTTGAAAAAATAAAATACCAAAAAAATTTTAAAATAAGAAAAATGGCATCCATCAATCTAAATTTCTCACATTCTGCCTAAATTATAGCAGATTTATGGTCATGTAGTTGTATAGTCAGAAGAAGCAGAGATGGGATAATCAGAGATGGTAATGTTTAAAATCAGCATTTTCCACATTTTGTTCCTTTTCCCCTGGTTCTTTTTGAAATAATGAGTAGGTGGAGGAAATCAATTTTGAAATTTCAAAGTGTATCTCTATTGCATTTGTAACATATTCAAATTCTGTATAACTCCTAACTCATTGTCATAGTTCATATTTATACCTACAATATAATGATAAAAGCAGCTCCCTATTGTTAGAAAATTGATTTGTAGATTCATCCTGTTATTTCATCAATATTCTTGGAGAAGATCATTGATGATGTATAGTCACTAATTCTTATGACATGCACCATCTCTGTGCAATGGTAAAAGATTAATTTTTTCAATGTCTTCTCCCAAAACTTTAAAAATTAAGTACTATATACTGAATTTCAGAGAGAAAAAGACATATATAGATTCCCCTTCATTATAAACCTTTAAGGTTGGATGAATAATGGTTTTAATGTAAAATAAGTTATACATATTTATTCATACACAAGAATATAATATACACACATATATACATATCTGTATAACATTGACTAAAAAGTCACCAAAGTCCCCTGGATTTCTAAAATTCTGTGATGCCGTGAAAATGACTATTTCCAACATCTTTTGCCATTTTTTTTATAAATTAAGTTGCTAAATTCATGTCAAGAAGACAATATTTTATCATTCATACAGATCTTCTCAACCAAGCCCCTAGTATATTGGGACAATTTTGTAACTCCTAACTGGGGACTCAGACATCTTGTTTGGTATGATTACTCAGTTCAATATTTCTAACCACTACTAGAAGAAACCATTCTTCCCATCCCATCTACATAGGTATCCAGATATTTTACTTCCATTCATGTGCTCTTCTCCCCATTCACCATTTTTGTCTCTTTGAGTACAGAAATGAAATAAATTTCTTCCCAATATTTCTGGAAATTACAATAATCAGCTGCCCAAGTCAGTATCAACACTTGTGGCCAGACTAAAACTCTTTTCCTTGGTTCACAGTACCCTATCTGTATTCTCTCTAACCATTAGAATACAAAAATTCTTTAGGATAAGGAATATATCATTTTGTATGTGTATCTTCAGCATTTAGCATAGAGTTTGACATATAATAAACACTTAATAAGTGCTATTTCATTCATTCATATATTAAATCTTAGCAATACAGCAGATATTACATTATGAATCATGAAAGAACCATACAAATGAGGGATGGTCCATGACTATATTTCTTATATGACCTCTGGAGTTGAAATGGATGTGGACAAAGCTATTTCCATAAGAGAAAAATGGCAGTAGAATGCCTTTCTTTCCTCCTTACCTACTCCAACACACACACACACACACACACACACACACACACACACACACACACACACACAAACCCTTCCAAATAAACCTGAAGATATCTTCCTTCTTTATGTTTACAGTACTTTATTCTCTCTGATCTGCTTTGGGAGAACTGACCACATTGCCAATTTATGAGATATGGGTCAATTCTACATTTATAAAGATGCAAAGAGATCTGAATGGAATGATTCTATCTCATAAGGTCAACCTCACATTTTAAACTACAGTCTGATGTTTTCTTAAGGAGGAAATGTTGTCTGTACTGTAAATCACCCCAAATATGATGAGATTTCCTGATCATAGTGTTCATGAGTCTAAAATAGGGTGACCTGATTGAGAATTGAATAATCTGTAAGGTGCGGGAGATAGTGAGGGTAGTTCTTCAATGGTCATCAAGAAGTTAATTAGAGGGATTGATCAGAAATATTCACTAAAAGTTGTTAAGTTTCATGTGAAGTCTGAGGTTCAGACAATAAACTAACAGGAGCAGTATGATAGAAAGAATTACTCGATCTTCTGTAAAACAACTATTATTGTAAACTAAAGGCATTTTCTCTTCAAGAGCTGCCAGGTACTGGAAAGGTCAAGAAGCTCATTTTCCTCTAGTCTTAGCCAATAAAAGAGACACAAGTATGGCATACCTAAATAAACACCCACAGTCATTTTTGCATAAATGTAGAGCTATGCAGGAATTGAAAATGCGATTATTTCACATGTATCAGGGGAAAAAAGGTGATCTATTTGCTTGGCATGAGTGATGTAGTGGGGGGGAGGGAGGGAGGGGGGAGGGGAAAGAGGGAGGAGGAAGGGAGGGAGGAAGGGAGGGAGAGAGGAAGAGGAGAGAGAAGAGAAGTCAAGGAAGAAAAAGCACTGAAATGTGTGAGCTTGTAGAACTTGTCTACATGAATGCAGGTCTAATTATTGCAGGTAATTCCTACAGCCATCCTGTACACTATCTACTGTAAACTTAAAGTTACTTTATGAGGAACCCTACTGGGAGCATTTAAGTCCACAATTACAATAAATGAAGTTTCAGAATTAGCAAATGAATTGCATTTAATTAGATACATTAACTAGTCACTACTGTAGATACAGTACTGTGTTAGAAAGTGAAAAACAGTAGATGATTCTGAAAATCTCATTCATTTATTCATTTGTTCATCCTTCATTCATTGTTGGGTTCCCCCCCACCCCAAGGGTATTTCTGAAGCACATTTAAACTCAAAAGCAAGATACATGAATAACTTATTAATCCCCTTTGTTAATAAATCAACACTTTCAGAATTACATAGGGAATATTTTAAATGGTTATAAAACTTATGAAAATGTATGTAGAAGTTATTTGGGAATCTCATTCCCTTCAGGATTTAGTGGGCAAGATGAGTTTTAACGGACATCATAGATTTCTTTCTTAATCTATTACATTCAGTTGACATGACTCCCAACTGTCATTCACGGACTCTGATGATTTCTGTATATTCAACAGGATTTCCGGAACTCATAATTCAGTGAGTATTTGACAGAATCCTTAATCAAATTTTGAGAAAAATAGGGAATTTGGCAGCAGGACTCTGGGGAAATGGGAAAGAGATGCCTTCAACAAAGCTTTAAAAGTCAGCCAGAAGGGGATCTATTGTTTGACTTTTAACTGTTCGACTGTTGTAGTGACTCTGGCTAGGCATTTTTTTTCCTAATGAGCAGAATCAAATATATACTTTTTCCTGTAAATTACCATGGTGCTTGGAACCAGTCTGAGACTGGGTAAAATTTCAATATAATAACCAAGTTTCTTGAATGAATACTAGAGTATAAATTTCTGGAGCCCAGGGATTATTTCATTCATCTTTATATCTCTTATAGTAGTCCTCATATGGAGTGTATAGCAATAAATATTTTTGGATGGATAAATAAGCAGGTGAGTCAACATTCCAGTTTATAGTCACTAGCCTATTTTTCTCTAGAGAGACATTTTGAAATTTCTATAAATTAATATCCTTTAACCTAAAGACATATGTTACAAATCATTATGACATTGAGTGCTATTATAGAGCACTTGCAACCAATTGATCAATATGCATTCTTTAAATACATTCTCTGTGACTGGAATAGGATTCTATGTTGGAGATGAAAAGACCAGAGTGAAACATTCCTTACTCTCAAGGAACTTACATTCTAATGGGGAAGACAAAATACAAAATTTTTTTTAAAATTTATGCACAATATTAAAGAATTAATACAAAAATAGTTGGAAGAGGGAATATTAGGAAAGTTCTCATGTAGAGGGAAATGGATGAGATGAGTCTTGGAGGACACTATGGATTCCAAGAAGTGCAGATCTGGGGGGTGGGATATATTCTTGGGACGTGAGCCAGCTAGTATAAAGGCCCAGAGATTGGATCAATTTCTGCTTATTTCTTCTGAAATTTGTTTTGGGTATGATAGTTACCAAATCTTACATACAAATGCCAATTCTACTTTCGTCAAATAGTCATGAAAAAAATTCTAAAAAAAATTTTTATAATACTCACTCTATTTCCAGTAATTAAAATCATGAAGCCAATTTTCTTCATTTCTTATTTGGCATATATTTTTTCACTGCTTAGAAAATTCAGAAGACAGCTAACTGTAAGTTTCTAAACTTTAACTCACTGCTTAAAATCTTTTTTCCCCCTATTATTTGACATAGCTGTTACCTAATATTTAGTGAAAGTTGTGCCCCATACTAATAGATTTCAAAAGTCCTAATAATAAAAACATTTCTGAGAAAAAATAATATAAAATGTTATGACAGAATGTGTATTTGTATGTGTGTGACACTTTTCAGTACAAGTGAGCTAATCTTTATGTTCTAAGGATAAAGGGATCATATCTTCTGATTTAAGGTCTTCAAAGATCACCTGGACTGTATCTTTCCTTAATATATTCAAAAGGAGTAAAAGTGTGGGGAGGAGTTTTTCATACATTCTTTTTCATGCATTTACATACTTCTTTCCACATACTTGAACCAGTATTTTTCCCCACATAAACTTTTTGTGAAACTTAAAAGACAATAAAAATGAATCAAATAAGAATCCTTAATAGAGATAAATTAAAATTATACATTTGATGGAAGAAACAAGAAGACTTTAATTTTCTTCTCAGAGGCAATACTATACATGGGTTAAAGTGAACTTGTTCTGTTTTTAAAATATATGGGAATAAGTTTGCATTGCTGAGAAGCCTGCTGAGTTTTTACCCTTAACTAAGCATGCAAGATGAGTACCAAAATCATTACATTTATGTGTTTTTAATGGCTTGTCTGGGTTTTGTTTTGTCCACAGATAGTAGCTATGTAGAGTGCAAGCCAAGTTTTTGAGAATTCACACAGCTCTGTTATAACATCATAATTTGACAGAACTGAGGGCTTCTGTCAATCCTGTAGGTTATCTCCTACAACCTAGCAAAAGGCAGCAGCATCCTGCTGTGTCCTATTCTTGACAAGTACAGCCCCTCTTTTAAGATGATGCTGACACTGAGAGTCATCCCTTACCCTGCAAAATAAAATCAAAAACCCAAATCATTTGAGATAGACGGGTAAGTTGGGAAACTTCTTGGGATACTTTCATTTTTTAATATCTGTTCAATCAGAACAATTTCAGTTATTCTGAAATTATATTATTTCCAATAATATAGAAGAAAGAGCATCATTTCTAAAGTCACATCTGAGTTCAATTTCTACCTCTGACACTACTTGTGTAACATAGGAGAAATAATTTGAAGTTTTTAAGTCTCTTAAACTCTAAAATGAGGGCAATGAATCAGATCACCTATGAGGTATCTTCCAGAACTAAGTCTTTTAACCAAAGATGATTGTTTTTTTTTTTGTTTGTTTTTTTTTTTGCTGAACTCTCAGCAACTTGAATAAAAGTGATGGAAAATCTTCTTTGGCACTAAGACTGTGTGGATTGGCTAATAATGGCAAGTTATTGACATTACATGAGGAATAGAGGAAATTTTAAAGGATTTATATATGTATATGTATATACATAAATACAACCATAGATATTTTATGCAACATATACACATATTTATCCCCAATTTGACCAGACACTAGGTATATTAATTGCTTACAGATGGTTAATATAGGATTGATTTAAAAATGTGGCCCTTGGTCAACCTCTAGTATGTAGTAAAAACCATAAGGAAAATTGATTTGGCAGGTACTTCACTTTGGAATTTCCATAAGTTTCTTCTTCTTACATTGAAATCTTCCTTATCATAAATAAATGCTTCACTTTCTATTTTAAGTTTTAATTTCATTGTTTAACTGTCTATGCTTGGTATCAGAGTTGGAAGATTCCTATGTAAAGGTATAATCAAATATTCTGAAATAAGTCAATTTATAGGCTCAAGAATGGGGATTACATTATATCGATATTGCTCTTAATTGAAATGATTCCATAATAAATGAAAAATGTTATTATATATTTAAAAATTTTAAAAGATGAATACATTTTTAGTAATTATTATTATAATACTTTATGATACTTAATAACAATTACCACATTGTCCCAGCTTGATAGTGGTAAAGAATTTAGGTCTGTTCTTCTTCTTGGTAAAATCTTAACAAATTGTGAAAACCAAAGTGCTGCAATATTAGCACTCAGAGAGATTTAACCAAATTATCCTGAGTCTTGGGAACAAATTCTGTTTCATTCTGGCAGAAAGTAATCTCCTTCCCACCTCTAGTAATGGCAGTTGCTCCATTATTTGTTGATGTTTTGTTTTTTTTTACTCTCTCCAGGAAATATAACTTTGCATTTACAGTTTTAACATGAAAGTGCTAATAAAATTTATTTCAGCTTTTCCTATTAAAAACTGTGATATTATACTGAATAATCAGTTAAAATGAGAAAGAAGTTATGTTTGGGGAAGAACACAATAATTTATTAAAAGGAGAAAACTATTTTAAATAAATACAACTTTGCCTTTGTTATTTTTTAGGGTAACCAAAAAATCCCCAAAATTTGCCAAATATATTAGAAAAGCAAAATAAAAAAAATTACCATTTATTTCACAAATAGATATAGTGGTCATGGGACTTTGGAAAGTCCCTGAAGGCTAGCAATTCTAGTTAGATAGCACCAGTAAGATGCTAATAGAATCTTTAAATAAGATAGGGAATATATTATACATGCTTAAAAACTGAACTGATTTCAGATATATATTTAATTATCAAACAGTTTTATATTTATACAAAATGTATAATTTTAATATGAATTTTGGCAAATTTTATCAGTTAAACTTGGATTTTAAAATTATATTATTTACAGATTTGATGTTAAAGTCTATCATATCTTTGATACAGAATTTACAAAGAGCTTGCTGAAAGATATAGTAAAAGTTGAGAATTATTAAAATAATTTTGTAAATGTTATATCAAAATTGCACTAATGAATATTTTCCAATGTTATGACATAAACGCATGCTCTTTATTTGTAAAATTTAATTCAGTTGTTAATGGAAATTGATGACTATAAATTTGCCAAAACCAGCAGAAACTCATACATGAGAAATACTGTATATTTCAAAAATAATTTATTTTTGCCTTATTGGTATTATTATATTGTTATCAAAATCAGATGATATGGCATGTGCATGTTTTTATATGCATATATGCAAATAGAAACCAACATATATATAATATTAATTCACCTTTTAAATTATGTTTAATTATATGCACATATTATTCTATATATAATTTGCACATGTTGAAACTTAGCTCTAGTATGAAAGTTTTCCACTGTTTTTAAAAACATTTTTATTTCTTTAGTTGAATTAGGTGAATTCAAGTAAAATTTCAATATTTTTAACTCTTAGATTTTTTTACTCACTTTTCCCCCTATTAATAAAAGATTAAATCTTACTATTACTGTCTACTTATAGGTTTGGAATATTTGTTTGGTCTCTTTATCCTGGTTTTTTTTCTCTTGATTTTAAATGTCACATTATCATCATTAGGTGACTTTCTTTTTTACACAAAGAGGAATCATTCAAACATAGCATTCAAAAAGGGAAAGAAATAAGACAATGTTTTCTCACACCCCAATTAATATTTTTAAATCCTAAAAGTTATATTACATTCATTGTCATTTTTTCTTATCCCATTCATTTTCATAGGTCTTGATGACCTTGTCACTTCAAAGACTCAAATGCTTTTCCAAAGCTGCCAGGGACAAGTTGGTTTTTCTAATTTTTCAGAATCAAATTATATGTGCTTAATTTCTCCTCATTTTTTTTCAATACATTTCACCTAGATTGATTTTCCTTGTAATTCTCTATTGTCTCTGATTCCTAAAAATGTTTGGCTGGTGTACAATTGATCAACTAGCCTGGTACTGCATTAATAATTTTACTGGCATTAATGCTCAGGATCATGGAGTTGCTGAATTTCTTCACATCATCAGTAAAAAACTGACTTCTTTTTATTCCCACTTTTTAAAAAGGCAATTTTCTCCCATTTTTTCTATTTTCTGGAGCAGGTTGTGTTCTGTTGCTCTGACCACTGGTGAAGCTGCCTCTTTTTGAAGGATTCCTAGCAAAGTGAGTGTGCATTAAGACTTTCACTGTTCTTTTCTGTAGTCACAAAAGAGGACCCCATGCTCTTAGCTGGAGCCTGCTTGCAAATACATTATTGACTAAACCCACACAGATTGGATTTAGAGGATGGTACTTAGTGTAGAATAATGTATAGCCAACACATCCTTCCTGGCACATAAAATATCCACAGGAAGAACCCAGTGGGTCCTTTGAGCTCCAATCCTTTTACATTTCTGTAACTTCTTTTCAATTGAATCAGATCCCTTGGTCGCTAGATGGCAGTATATACTCCAGGATACAAAGAGGATTTTTGTATTCACTCTTATTTGGACATTAATATGGTTTGAATGGGCTTATTATTAAACTGATGATATTTTCCACGGAGTAAGATCACCTCACAGTTAAAGATTCTTGTTTTTCATGGAAATTATAGTTTATACATTTTGAATACATGAAGATGAATTATTATTCTCTCCTATTATGAAAGGTATTTTAAGTTCTAGAAATGTTAACTGTCATTTAATTTCATCCTCCCCCAAAAAGGGGGGGGAGAATTTTCCAGATATGATATGCTTGAATTATACATTTTAACTGTTAAAAAACATTCAAGGTGAAAATACTTATTTAGCTGACCTTTTCAAATGACAATGAGTATAATTGACAGATTTGTTTACCTATTTTATTGTGCAGTTTAATTTTTTATAAAGTCACTGGTTTATTTCATTGTCAGTTTAGTTATTTAATGCAATACCTTATATGAAGGTTTGCATTCTGCTTTCTTTTAAATTCTCCTATATGTCAGATATTCCACTGTATGTCTGATGTAATATTCCATTCAGTTCAACAGAAACTTATTTTCAAGTTTTACTTAAAGTGATTATTATCTGAGATTCCTGTTCTATATTTTTTTTGACAATTTGAGAATATGGTCATAAAATAAGAATGTATAAATTCATTTGTCTTTTGTATATATACATTTTTCTTTTGTTAAAAATCATTTAAAAGATTCAGGTTTTCTTAACAATATGTTGTCATAATTAGAATTTTAATAACTAGTTAGAGTATTTAGTTTTGATATTCAGCAAAGTTTTTATTGTATATTTTCTTCATCAGTGTCATCATTAGAAACTTAGTAATCAAGCAGATTTTCAGTGTGTGCTATGTTATTAAGCATGCATTGCCTGTTATATTTTTCTTAACAAAATGTCAATATTCCATCAATACCATCCTTAGAAATTTAGCAGTCAAATAGATTCAGTCTGTAGTTATCAGGTCCTGGAAAGCACACATTTCATAGTTATTATTTTAATAATAGGTCAATATCATCCTTAGTAAATGAATTAATTGAACAAATGGATTTCATATGTGTTCACCATAAAGTAAATTAAAAATTATGCAGTAAGTAAACATTTTATTTATAATGTGAAATGATGTGTCATATTAATATTGTGTACTCTGGCAATATCCTTTGAAACTATTATGTTGTCAATAATAAATTGTGATTTCAATGTTTTCCTATACATGATCTTTCCTAGATTTGTAAAAGTACTTAGGTATTCTCTATTGGAAATTACATCTGAAATGTCTCTTTAATTGGTTAGAGTAGAGCTTCATTTTGAAGAATCCTATAAGTCTTATTTTTAAAAATGTTTATTTATGGCCATTTTACTTTTGACTATGAATTATGTAAAAGCCCTAATTGAATCATACATAGCTTGAGAGTATACAAAAATTTATTAAGAAAATTATTGTAGAAGAACCTCATAATTAAGAATTTATTGTAGCACTGGTCAGAAGAATATTTATAGAACTCTAATATTCCAAAATATTGAGAGTATAAAATGGCATCCTGGTGTTTTGCTTTCCTTCTGGGTATGTACTATTATTTTACGCCTAATATACATATATATATATATATACACATATCTGTATGTATATGTATATATATCTATATGATGCAAATATAACTGGACAAAGGGAGTTTACAAATGCTAAAAAATGACTTTTTGAATCTTTCATGTTGTTAGAGATTGAAATACAAAAGGAAACAGTTCCAATTTTCCTCATTTTCAAAAATGTAGAAAGCAAACCCAAATTAAAGTTGGGGCATATACAGAAGCAATTTTTTTCTTAGCTTTTACAACTCTGATACATCTACCCTTCCTTTCCTCTCCCAATATTACTGAAAGCTGTAGAGGTTTAAACGATAAAAGAAGGCTTCTGACTTCTGCAAATAGAATTTTTCTAGGGTTTAAAGGATGGCCTTTTGATCTTTCTAAAACAACTCATTTTGGTTTAGCTTAATATAGTGGAATGCTCTTTATTTTAAAGACCCATTTGTTCAGGAGGAGAAAAAAAAAGATAGCCCCTTTGACATTCTTAATCGACCAATTATCAGTCATTGTTTATGCAATTTGTAGCTGGGAGGGGGGTCAGGGCTGCAACAAAACTAATAATCCAGACACTGGTCTGGATACTGGTGGGATAAAAGATACCCTTTTCATACTAGATAACTGGTCTAGTTCCCTCCAGCTCTACTGGGGTTTGTGCCGGGGTCATCTTTCTTATGTTTTGCAATAGTTGAGGACAAGGCTGACCGATAGGTTAACCTTTGCTAACATTTCACCTTGGCTACTGTTATTTTTGAAAAGCTCCCTTTGCACAGCAGATGCACAGGCTTGATGGGCGTAGAGGTGTGATTTTTATCTTGATGTTGGTTTAAGGATAATGGAGTCATCAGTAGCAAGCAGCATGAACCCAGGCATCCCTCCCCCTCCTCACTGCCTACACCCCTATTCACCCTCCACCACCTACCTCTCCATCATTTTCCTAGGCTCTCTCCAGCCCTGCCAATTTGACATTCTTGATTGGCATGAAAATGAATATTATTTTTTTCTGTTACATAATCTATTATTTGTTTGGATTTTACAAGTTAATCTGCTATAGTCAAGGTAATTGGTCATTTTAGATCTGTACCAGAAGCATCACTCTCTCTAGGGAACCAGTCATGAGGCAGTTACACAGAGATTTTTGATGTCATCAATTGTTTCCTTTGTGCCTATATCCAATGTGAGGGTCACGAACTTTAGGCTCTGTAATAACAGAGAAGAACACTGGGTGAAGAAAAAGACTCCAATTTGACTGGCCTGGGAGAACCCACCCGTTCCAACAGAAACTGCTGACAACTGAGTTTTCCAAAGTATCAGGTACTTATAGTCAGCTGATGCAATGATAATTTACCCAGAACAATAAGCTGTATTGCTGAATATAATATTGTTTTTTTTCTAATGACTCATTATCCTTGGATGATAAGGAGAGCAGTGGAATATAAGTATATTAAAAACAAAATTGTTTTTCTATTCAAACAAAAGCATGCAATGGGATATGGTGAGAAATGTCTAATGAATAGTAGTTTTGTGTATGAGTGTGTGTGTGTGTGTGTTTCCGTGGTTGTCTGTTTTTTTTATTATTATTGATTTTGATTTTATGGCAGTACTTGTCATAATAGAATATTTAAAATCTTATTTTTTTTCCATTCCAACCTGTTAGTTTCTTTTTGGTCAAAGCACATATATATGCCTAACAGGATGGTACCCAAGGCCTCTCTTCTCAGTCATCGTTAACTGATTAGTGGTGCAGAGATATTAGTATATGATTTGTATATTCCTAGAGCAGACATCTTCTTTCCTCTGACTGGTTTATAAACTTTAAAGAACTCAAGTTGATAAGGAAAACTACCAAAAAATGGTGAACCTGTCATGCCTCACATAGATGTTTTGTAACTCTGTTGGAGAATTTCAGAAATTCTTAGTATAATATAACTAATAAGAATAGTTATTATAGACTTTTTATACCTTATTTCATTTAATTTTTAGCACAACCTAGCAAAGAATGTGCAACAAGAGCCATCATCATTCTTTCTTTTTCTTTTTTCCTTTCAAACAGTTGAGGAAATTGAAACCTGGAGAGGTTGTGACTTGCCCACGATCACACAGCTTGAGCCTATCAAAAATGTCATTTGAACCCAGCTCCTTGTTGATTCCAGATTCAACATTCTTTTTGTGTTTTTTCTATTGTTTATTTATTTTCCAATTACATGTAAAGATACTTTCCTACATTTATCCTTTGGCAAGCTTTTGAGCTCCATATTTTTCCACTACTTCCCCTTCCCATTTCCATCCTATAGCAGAGAACTATTTGATATAATCAATACTTGCCCACATTCATGTGTAACTTTATTTTGAATGTGTGCCTGATAATACAAAAACAAACAAAAAACCCCCCAAATCTGCCAGTCAATGTTTTTCAGGTATATATATCTATGCAGCAAACTTGTGCTAGGAATGCTATAAATTCCTACCCTTATCTTGGAATGAATGGTAATGTGGCCCTTCACTTTTGTAAACATTCCTCTGTGCTTTTCTGATATAAAGCACTCCTAGAGGAAGCACTTTGCTTAAAAGTTGTGGAGACCAACTGCCAAACCTATGTAAACCTGAGATTATGATAAATTTTTACTCCAAATAAATTTTTTTTCTTCAAATTAGCGTTTCAGTCTACTATCCCAGAACATTCTTGCCTTTCCTGTTCCTTTCTAGTTGTCAACATCTGGATAGTGATTTAGGGAACTATTACAGTTATTACTATTATATTACTACTACTACTACTACTGTCACCAGCACTACTATCACTTCTACTACTACTACTACTACTACCACTACTGTCACCAGCACTACTATCACTTCTACTACTAGTTAATTAGCATGTCTATGGTGTATTATTATTTGCAAAGTACTCTACACATATTGTTTCTTTTCATCCTCATGCCAAACCTGAGAGTTATATACTATTATTATCCCCCTTTTACAGATGAAAAAAATGAAGGAGATAGTTGTTAAATGACCGGTCCTGGGTACCATAGTTAATATGGCTCATATATTCATATATCAAATTTGAACTCATGTCTTCTTGACTCCAGGTTTAGTCTTCAATCCCCAATACCACTTTTAGGGTCTTATATATCATAGTAATACACACAAACACATATACACTTAAAGTATTAAACATCTCAAAATCCCATTTTTATAGAGAAGAAATTAATCTAATGTAAGGTGACATATTCAGATCTGGTATATTTTCTATTACTATCTCCCCGATAAAATCCTCACCCTAATTCAAAAGTTGCTCAGGTTATTGCTACCTGAGCTATTCTTAAGTAAAATAGTTTGATGCAACTTTGAGACTCGGATGTCATCTGCTTAGGTATTTTCTCTTGCCAGTTTACAACAAAGTTATCTAGCCCTTAAAACATAAAAAATAGAAATATGTTTTAAACTTAGAAACCTCACACTCATCTAGTAAACTAAGTTTAGTTCAGTGTAGTTTGAATTCATGTAAATCTTTACTTTGTGATTCATTGGTTTAAATCTGCTCAAATTGGAAGTTGAAAAATTATCTTCCCTCATTCCTTTTAAGTTAAGAACCTAGGAAATTATTTATTGAGTTTGATTCTTTGTACTATGCAACATTTTCTACCCCCCCCCCGCCCCCGCTATTCCATACTCCTAAGAACAAGATTAAGGAATTCCCAGGGTTTAGGAGATTGTAAGAGCCCAGAATAGACAGTGTTAATCTGCCTGGACCTCATTCTAGATGGAAAATGGCAATAAGGATGATAATAGTTATACAGTGAAACATCATGATATAATTACTGCATCTAATGTTTCCCTGCATATAATGTTCAAGTTTGAAATCTCAGCTAGGGGCCAATAAAACAATTCTAGCATTTTATGTTTTTCTGCTTATGCCATTTTATTACACAGTTCTTTAGGGAGAAAAAACTACTATGTAAAAATAATTTACTGAAGTAATAATTAGCACTTACAAAAAGGATTTTAGCATATATGATAATCTGTAAAATATCCATTTTATATCCTGGAAAACTGAGGTAAAGACTCTTCATAGTCATATTGCTAGACAAGACAAATTTTAGAATGCCTAAGGTCATAATCATTTCTTAAGATTAGAAATTTCTTACCACTTCCTAGAGGAGGATTTGGGGAAGGGTTTGAGTTTGGGGGTGGGGAACTTCAAGAATTCCATTGGCATAAGGCAACAGCTGATGAGGAAAACTCAGTCACCTTATACAAAAGAATTGCAATGGTAGAAAGTTTACTGAATCACTTAGAAGTTAAATGATTTGTCCAGGGTCAAACAGCCAAGAACTTACTAGAAGCTGACTTCAATATGAGTCAGTTTGGTTTGGAGACCCGCCCTTTAATATCTATCCCCTGTGAGACCGAAAGGCAATGAAGAAAATACAATCAATGAGGCAATTCTCTGATCTAAGTCTGGGTTATGGAAGCAATCTAATAGTCCCCAGAGAACTTCCAGAGTCTCAGGTCTATGAGAAAGTCAGTATTCATAGGGTGAAAATCAAGGAGAAAAAATTATTGTGTTTACATTCTGGAGAAGATCTGAGAAATCATTTAACCTCTATTTCATAAATGAGAAAACTCAGGTATGGATCAGTGATATGCTTTAGCTAAAGTTAAATAGGTACTGAGAGAATGTCTGGATTTGAATAGGGGGTTCTCCAATTCTGACTTCACTTTTTTTTTGAGGGAGAGCATTTAATGCTATATTCCCAAGATTTTGTCATTTGTGTGTGTGTGTGTGTGTGTGTGTTGTCTTTAGGAAATTATGTGGTACAGTGGTTAGAGCGCTGGATCTTGAGTCCTTAGTGAATAATTTATTCTCTATCTACCTTATTTTTCTCATCTGTAAAATAGAATGATAACAGTACCTCCCTCTCAGGATTGGCATAAGGAAAAATATGATACTTTGGTCCCTCAACATTTCCTGGGTCTTAGGGGTACAGGATTCTCATGAATGTAAAAAAAGAATAATTCTAAACCCCACCCCAAACTTTTACTTTAAATAATTCGGATTGTATTTTTTTTACCACACAAAACAAGTGAAACAACAGTATACTGATAGAAAAGTTTTCAGCTTCTGTGTGAGAGATATCATTATCTCCATTTCTCTGCAGTTTTTGCCAGGGCAAGTGTAAGTAGCAGCAGCTTTGAGAATTTCCTTCTCCTAAGAAAATCATGAGAGAGAGAGAGAGAGAGAGAGAGAGAGAGAGAGAGAGAGAGAGAGAGAGAGAGAGAGCAATAGATCTGGAGATGCTCTGCTTGTTACTATTTAATCTTGTTTGTCTCACAACTTCTCTGGATGGATCCCTAGAAAATGAGAGGATTGGACCTGATGATCCGTTAGGTCACTTTCAACTCTAAATTGATGATTCTATTTCTTTACTGCTCTGCCAAAGTTAGCTTTCTTTATTTCTTTATTGTTGCCAATGCCAGGATACAAAGTCTAGATAGATTTGCATGTAGAAAGTACCTAGCTCACCTGTCCTTAAATCCAACCTCTCATTTTATTTAGGTGTTAAACTGAAGTCAGTAAAATTAAATGATTAGCTCAAAGTTCCTGGTCAATTTTGATAGTTCTATACCATGTATATATAAATCCACATCTGAAAGTTTAAATCCAGTGTTCTTAGCATATTACCATATCTTTGCATGCTGACCAACGAATATTGTTCAGTGCTCTGTTTTCTAGACTCCAAGTACATCATTGTTTGATTTCTGGTCTTGATGTTCTGCTTGTCAGAACTCTTAGGGTTCATCTACCTGCTCCGGGCTCTATATGCCCTAAGAACTATATTAGAAGTCAGCAAAACTATGTTCAAATCCTAGTCTGAGTAATTACTATTTTTTTAACATTTAAAAAAATTCACTTCAAATTATCTCTTGCACTCAAAACTCTCCTATATTTATTGAGAATGCAAGGCAATATGATAATTAGGAAAATTATTAACTACATGATCCAAGTCAATAGGAATGGTTCATATCTACAAATAATAATAAAATTGGCTAAATATTTTTTCTCAGTAATCCTAGAAAATTGATATTAGAAATTGATACAGTAATACAATTTGTTAAAAAATTTTCTTCGTAATCCTAAAAATTGGTAATAGAAATTGAGATGATTGCAACTGAAAACAAATCTGCTTATACATAGATACCAGAAGTTTTAGAAAGTTGATGTTTCAATACATGAATTAAATGATAAAATTTATGGGATAGTTGGATGAGATTTAAACTTTATAAAAAACACACTGAAGGAGAACCTTGTTGTAGTATAACCTTTTCCCCTTGAAGAAGTCAATTTTTTGAAAAAAATATTTAATGATACTTTGCTTGTTTATTGTAAAGCACTAGAGTTTTGAAGTATAACATAATTTTTAAAATTTTCAGGCTTTTAATGTACTCACTGTGTTTTAATGAAGTTCTGCATCAATAGAAAGTTCTCTTCCAATGACTGTTTTTGTTTGCCGAATCCTTGCCTTATTCTTTTTTTACCCTATTTTGTATATGACCCTATTGTAAACTTTATTCTACATCAAGATTTTAATTGTTCAAATTTTATTAGAAAAGGTTTCTCCTCTAAAATTTATTTGTATCTTAAAGTTTTATATAATATATATATATGAAAATAATCTGATCATTTACACATCATATGGATAGAATCCTAGAGGCCTTTTGACCCAGTCTTCCCGAACTATGAAGTCCAGAAAAATGTTACTAATAGTGGGACACTCTTGAATTCTCTTTAATATTTGATTAAGTATTATTAGAATGGTGAATTGTACTCAATAGTAACCTATTGTGCTGAAAGGAAATGAAATACCTTAAAACATACTTTTTTAAAATAGTAGAATAATGGGATTTGAGTTTAAATGAGATTTTAACAATGTACTGTGGAATTCTTTTATCTTTTAATATGCATGATGCCATGGAAAGTTTTGATCTAAGAATTAGGGGATCCTTCAGTCAATTAACAAACAGGTATTAGTCACATTCTATGTGCTTAGCAAAGATGAAAATAAAGCAATACTTGTCCTCAAGGGACTTGCATTCTATTGGGAGTAATACCACATAAAATTAAAAGTAAATATATATTGATTAGAAAGTAATTTAGGAAGGTTGTTAGTAACAAAGGAACCTTGCAAGACCTCCCATGAGAGACAATGTATGAGTTTTAAATGACACTGGTTCCTGAGATATGAAGGTGAGGAGAATGTGTATTTTGAGTGTGGACTACCCCCTCTGCAAATTAATAGAAGTATATGGTATGTTTATGGGAAATGAACAAATGGATAAAAAAATGTAAAAATTTATTAAATATATATTTAAATCATATAGCTAGAGCTTCATATATATAAAATGATAGATAGTCCTGTACTCTAGGTGTTCACATTCTATTGGATATAACAGATGTAATATTTGAGTTATAAGTCAGAGAGAAAAATCCTAGTTAATCATATCCTGAGATAATACATCTTCTTGAATGTCATTTCCATTAATAACACTGGCTTGGTTTCTGATGTTTCATTGATTGACTAGACTTTGGTGATGAGAACTCTTTATTCCTATGGAGGTAATTCCTGTGGTTGCTGAGGATGGTATCTGGGGTCTGATTTTGCTCCAGAGATATTTCCTTCTAGGAATGTGGCTTCAGCGATAGGTTAGAGGTAGGTCCAGTGGTCTGAGCAGAGAAGGAGGGGTGCTACAAATACCACAGATTGACTAACCTATACAGTGCATAAAAGAGTACCATGTTTAATTAATTTGCAAAGGTTGGCTGGTACCAGATTATAAAAAAAAGTTTTAAAGGTCAGATGGAGACATTAGGGAGCCACTAGAGTCTTCTGAAAAGTGGAGTTATATGACAATACTCATTAGGAAAATTAATTAATATCTATGTGGTCACTTTGGATTTCAGTGGATTTGCATTAGAACTGTTCTATTTAAGTTCTACAATTCTGAGATCAAGAGATTCATATGTGAAAATACAACTTTTGAACCATCTCTAGTTTCTCATTCACAAAACAGCTAATATTTATCTTTTATTTTCTAATAGCCTCAAGATTTTAGTATAATGAGAGTTGGAGGTGAATTTGATAACAATATATTTCAAGTATAACTTTAATATCATATAAAACATATAATAGTAGGATTCTTTTTGTGTTAAATATATTAAAGAATATTTAAATAAATTTCATTTGATTCTGGATTTAGTATATATATATATATATATATATATATATATATATATATGAGGTTTCTATATCCACAGATGTTAGAATATATAGAAATTTATTTCTGTTTTTCATAGCTCTTAATTTGCAGCAAAATAGAATTTTATTTTAAACAGTTTCTTGAATATTAATCTTTGCACTCTACCTAATTTCAAAATTATGACATTTTTATTCTACTTTGTATTACTTGGATATTCCAAAATCCTGATGGTGATGAATAAATAAATAAATATGTTGGTTTTTCTCCCAGCTGTATAATGGGACAAGTTGATGAAACACAAATACATTTTATCCAGGCCTCCTTAAAAAAATTAAGAAATGGACTTTGCTTTGTGGAGAGGAAAGTGATTTTAATTGTTTTTTCTAATAGTTTTCTTGCCAAAGACACTAATAAGTAACTTAGATGTATTTGTGCCATATCTGAAGTATGCAAAGTGTTTGATGATTGATTAGAAGAATGCATTTTGTATTTCATCAACCCTGTAGTAATTAGTTAGATATTTATGAACCCAGGTACAGGCCAGGTATAACCACCCCTTACTAAAAGAGCACCAAATGTGAGGAAGTATAACAGAAATCACTCAGAAGTTTCACAGTACTCTAGAGTCTATGCAGATAGCTACTAGGAGAAAATATTGCATTTTTGTATAATGGATTTAAGGAGCAATGAAAAAGATCTAAACAACAGTGTGTATTATTAGTTTCTTACTTCCATCCCTCTTTTCTCATCCATTTGGGACTGTAGTGCAAATTATTATGTTTTGTAAACATGCTATAGGTTATGTTATATTACATCCCATTATATTTCTGCTAGGTTACCAGGAAATCTTTGTCTTCAAAGATTTTTCTGCTTTATATAAAACCTGACTTACATGAAATAGAGACATATAATGCCATAATGAAATGAATTACAAATCAAAATATTTGGGGAATAGTTTATACTATAAATGATTGTGTTACCTTGGACAAGTCCTTATGTTTACTCACTGTCCCCTTTCCCCATATGTCTAATGGGAGGCTGAACCAGTTAAACTTTAAGATGTCTTGTGGCCTAATACTATGTATGTTTCTTTATTTAATAAAGAATGGGAGGGGCGGCTAGGTGGTGTAGTGGATAAAGCACCCGCCCTGGAGTCAGGAGTACCTGGGTTCGAATCCAACCTCAGACACTTAATAATTACCTAGCTGTGTGGCCTTGGGAAAGCCACTTAACCCCATTGCCTTGAAAAAAATCTTAAAAAAAAAAGAATGGGAGAAGGTACCAATGGCAATATTGAAATAGATTAGAATAGTTAAATGGGAATACTTATAGGAATAACATCATGGGCTCCAGTTGGCTTAAGGTTCAATGAAACTTTGGCACCGTATTTTAAGGGAGCATAACAACTTGAAGGGAAAAATAAATCTGGTAAAGGAAAAAGAAAGAGTAATGAAAATAAGGCCAATAACTGCATTTAGAGTTCTTCTGTAGCTCAGGGTTTTTTGGGACTCTATTAAGCACTTAAAATTTCTCTGATATAGTCCTTTTGGATGAAAATGAGAGACAAGTTCAAAGCAGCCTCACCAAGGAAGATACTTCACTGATATCTATGACCCAGTCGACACCTTTAAGGTTCAACCTAGCCATTTTATTCTTTATAATGACACTGAATGACCCAGTATCTTGTAAAATGAAATTGGAATCTGCACTGAGGCAGCACTTTTGCTATTAAAATGATTTTTTCTTTGTAATGAAGCATAGGCAATCCAATCATTTGTGAATTGCAATTAAAATTTGAAGCCGGCAGCACTTTTGCAATTAAAACTAGCATTTTCAAAAAAAAAGCTACAACAGTTCGGATATTTTGATAGACTCTAAAGTACCTATTATCAGACAGAAAGATATATATATATATGTATGTATATATATAAATACATATATATGAATATTTAGAATTAATTATTCATGATATATTATTTTATACAGGGAAATTGCATTGATTTAGTAGAATATGTTTCACATACTATTCACTTGAATTATTTTAATTATTTGGGACTATTACTTGGTTACCTGTTTTTAATCTGTTTTTTTCTTTCATTTGCTTCTATTTATCAAAGTACAGGAAATTTGAAAACAATAATTTAGTACTAAAGCTATAAGCAATGTTTTAAGAAGTGTCAATTTCTCAGAATATTAGGACTTTGGAAATATTTATCAGTCAATCAGCGAAATTTTCTCAATCAGGTTTATATAACAAATGCTATTAACTTCTGCCCATGACAAAGTAACAAGAGACTTAAGAATGATCTTCACTGAGTGAAGACAATTAAAAAATATAATTCCCAGCAGAGATCTTCAGAGTCTGTGAAATCTGGACAGGAACAAGAAAATTTCCATGACAATCATTTTGCCATTTTTGATGTGAAAGGGGACTTTTAAATATTGTAGGAATCACTATACTTTTTTTGTTCTACAACATATGCAAAAATATAGGATGCAAAGTAGCAACTTTGGATATTTTGAGGAGACATTGATTTTGATTTCTTAAGGATATACATTTATCTTCATTAAACCCAAGGTTAACAGATATTTCAAATCAGCCTAGATAAGAACAACTTATTCTAATTAAACATATAAATATGTATTCATGAACAATTTCTTCTGTGAAAAAAAGTTTAGGATTTATTTAGACTGGTATGTTGATTCCTTTTACAATACAGATATGTTATCTGGTCTTCATTCAGTTTACAGAAAAGCCTGGAATTTGTCCTGCAATTAAAGACAAAGATTGTATCAATGCTCATTGGTATCATAGTTATGTTGATCCTTAAGTGTTTGCCTTTGGGGAAAAGAAATATGGTCTTGTGATTGTTTAGATCATATTAATCAAATTAACTGGGAAAAAAGTGAATGAGAAAAATCAAGGGCTTCTCCCATGCATTAGGGAATCATTATGATCTTCATGATCTCTCAAATATTTGAGTTCATTTTCTTCCTTTATCCAAATGAAATAGTTCTATGTGAAATTATTCTACACTATTTCAAGAGCACCATCACAATCTTGAATATAGTTATTAGAATGATCCTCTTAATCTCTCCTTTAATTATGTTGCTTTTATTGTACTACTAAGGCATTTTCTAAGATATGTCCACAATGGATAGAATTATTTGATTCTGTGAGCTGTCTGGCAGGAAGAGATTTGTAAATAATTTGTAGTCTTTTTTCATACTATTATATTTTGAGTTTCATCCTGTCCCTTGGCATAATTAAAGAACAAAAGCATGAAGGGGAAAAAAAATGAATGGATCAGAATGATCAGATTGCATTTGTCTGTCAGAAAAATAAGTGAAATTTCCCTAAAAATTTTATGGGTTCCTTTGTATTTTTATCATTATGATTTAACTGGGAAGTACTATGACATCAAAAACAAATTGTATTCAAGTTCAGTTATATATATATATATATATATATATATATATATATATATATATATATATATTTGCTATGTGTCTAAGAGGACATTGTTTACATTGTTTAGCCTCTTGGTGCTCTCTAAGGCAAGGCTGTAATTTACAATATCATATGTTCTCCATAATAAAGAAATCACAGATCTGGAACAAAAAATCAGATCTATGATTTCACTGGCACAAGAAATAGAGAATTCCCAGTATGGAAACTCCTTTTTAACAATAAGAATAGCCACTTTCCCTCCAACTTGGAGAGAATTTTCTGGAGGTACTGAGCACCTAATGTGCTTTCCCCAAAATCACATAATGTGTGTTAGAGGCAACAATTCAACCCAAATTGTCCTGATTCTGAAACCAGATCATTATATTCTATGTACAGTTGCCTCTACACACATATTATTTACCTACACATATGTCTATATGTGTGTATGTAGATATTCACATATATGCTATATATCTATGTAACATTGGCCCTTGTTGTATGTCAGATTTTTATAATATGGCCCACATACATGGTAATTCTATACTTAAAAGAGTAGTTACAAATTGGTTCACTCTTATGGCCCAGGTCAGAAGACAAAATTCTTGAATAAAGGGTGGGAATTTAAATTCTTAGGCCTGGGGACAGTTAGGTGGCACAGTGGATAGAACACCAGGGAGTCAGGAGGATCTGAGTTCAAATATGACCTCAGACACTTGATACCTACTAGCTGTGTGACCTCAGACAAGCCACTTAACCCCGTTGCCACCCTCCTACCCCCTGCCAAAGAAATATCTCAGACCCATTCTAGGATAGCTATCTCTCTCCTTTCTATCTCCCATTGCATCCTCATGCCAGGAACAAAGGAACCCCAGGCATCTTAGGACAGGGTAACCACAGATATTGATGAGAAATGATATTCAGTTAGATAAAGTGTTCTTTAACCAAATCCCTTAAAAGATATACATAATTATAAACATATGCATAATTAAACAGAAGTAAGTGGGTATGGGATTGTTGCTGTTTAGACATTTTTCAGTCACATCCAACTCTTTGTGAGACCTTTGGGATTTTCTTGGCAAAGTTACTAGAGTGATTTGCTATTTCCTCCTCCAGCTCATCTTACAGAGGACGAAAATGAGGTGAACAGAATTAAGTGACTTGCCTTAGATACATAACTAGTAAATGTCTGAGGCTAGATTTGAACTCATTGCCAGTACTCTATATTCTCTCTCTCTCTCTCTCTCTCTCTCTCTCTCTCTCTCTCTCTCTCTCTCTCTCTCTCTCTCTCTCTGACTCTCTGGCTCTCTCCTTGGAAACCTTGCTGCTATAATGGGACAATTGTCACTTATTTCTTTCCTCTTTCTCCTCAATTCTCGGGACTCATGCTGTTTCCTGAAGTATGTTGTTCTGTGAAAACTTCTACCCTCCTGTATGAGATTTAATCTCATGTTAGTTTCTTCTCCTCTCAAACTGGGAAGAACTCCAAATCCCAGGGTTTCCTATGGCTAGTAAACTCTTTGAAGAAATTGAAAATAAATATACATATATATTATATGCATTTATCTATATATAGTAAATACACATATATACATACTTATTTACATATATACCTATAACAGTTTTATAGGTAATGCAACCAAAGGTATACTCAAACAGTAGACTTTAATGCGTGATCAAGAAATAAACTGCAGGGGGCAGCTAGATGGTACAGTGAATAGAGTACCAGCCCTGGAGTCAGGAGGACCTGAGTTTAAATCTGGCCTCAAACACTTAATATATACCTACCTCTGTGACCTTGAGTGTGTCACTTAACCCCACTGACTTGCAAAAACAACCAAAAAGAAATGAATTGCATCATTATAAGATTGATTGTGATAGTTATTTGTGATAAGAACATATTTCAGATTTTCTTCCTAGTTATCTTATTCTGTATTTTCAGAAGTGGTAATCCAATGCATAGTGACATTAATCCTACATATTTAAATTGTATTTTAAATTCCATATTATATTTACCTAAAAGGAATATAAATAGAAAAGTTTATTATAACATAAATCTTTAATCCTGCAGAAAGTTATATAGTAATTTCATCATATAGTTTGAAATATGATTATATTCAACAACTATCTGATATAATGTGATTGGACTCTGATGGATTTTATCCTGACACCCAACCAGGTGATTTAATAATTTTATTATAGTATCAACCAAACTTTTGTTTGTGTTTGTTTTTCTTTGAAATATCTTTGTCTCATGTATCCAGACATCCAACATTTCACTCTCTCTTTTATAAGTTGTTCTACAGCATAATTTTCTCCCAGTGAAATATTGTTTCTGAGTTGTTGCTTTTTTTTCAACATGAATCCTCTTATATCAGCTCTTTATTTTGTGGTTAATCTGTGATAAATGGTTTTTCCTCCTGAAAAACATTTCCTGTGAACAGGCTGAAGGATGGAGACCATCCCTGTTAATGTCAAGAACTATTACACTTCTCCTCTTCCTCCTTCTACTATCTAATCTTCAAATAGTGCTTTAAGATTTGTAAATCACTTTATAGATATCATCTCATTTAATCTTCATAACAACCTAGAGAGGTGGGTACTCTTATTATCCCCATTTTACAGATGAGGAAACTGAGGCACATAGTTAATACATATCTAAGATTGAATTTGAACTTGTCTTCCTAGCTTCTATCCACCATGCCACCCAGCTTTCTCAGCTTAACCCAGAATCTTTAGGCCAGGCACAAAATCTAGCCACTGTGGAAAACTTCTTGTGAATCTACATTGACCATTTGGATATAGAAAACTGCAAATAACAGATGGAACAGTTTGGCACAAGATCACTATATAACTCTCAGGTTAAACATCATATTTCTTATTTCAAGTTTTTATCCATCCTTTGAATGATATAACAATATAGTCTCCTTTATCAAAGAAGGGAAAGAATGAAAATTTAGAACTTGGATTCCTTGAAAACAGCTTTGACTTCTCTGAAATAAATAATTTAAACAATATCTATTTTTAAAGAATTTTTCACTTTGGGCCCTGTGGGAGTTTCATCCCTTTGCCTTTTTCTCCATGCCTTCCTAAAAAAGGGAGAGAAAACAAAGAAATGAAGAGACTATGACTTCATGTTTGTCTGAACCGCAGAGAGCTCTGAGCTTTCAGGGCTGTTGACATGAGTGCTTTGTGGAGGGATCCAGAAGCACTATACTCATCAAATTTCTATCAATACTAATTTACTAATATCAATAATAATCTGTTTCCCAGTGGATCAGCTTTCCCAGGCAGGTCTCGTGTGCTACTTACAGCTCCCTGAGCTCCTCGGCATAGGTGTCAATAAAACTGACTGCTGTTCTGGGGCTATTGACAGTTATTAAAAATGACCTTGATGTAATTTCATGCCTATCAAAACAAGGACCATATGTTAAGGATTATGAAAAGCTACAGTGAAGGAAAGCAATGATAGGTTTTAGCTTAAGGAGGGGGTAAGGGGAGGAGGATGGCCACAGGGCGGTGTTGCGTAAATGATGATTATTGGTTTTTTCATTGTCTCCTCCTTTTCCTAGAACACTGAGCTATGTGCCCCTTGGTGGAGGCAACTGTTAGACTAAAGATGTAATTGGAGCTATTTGGAACTCTGGGGGCTGTTTTTAAAAGCTGTCATACCATATCATCCCAACAGTTAATGTGGTGAAAAATATCATAAGCACTGCTGAGGACCTTTGAATACAGACAGCAAGAACTGATCAATAAGCCCCAGTAGATAGTCTCTGCTCCCCCGTTTACAGAGAGCAATATATCAAGAATACTTTCCTACTCTCTTATGCCACTTTATGAATACTGTGATTTAGGTCTCCTTTGGGGGGGAAAATATCTTGTTGGTGGCATTCTTAGTGCTTTCTGGCATTTGAATGAGAAGCCAGTTGCATGCATCTATTAAAAACTAGATATTATAAACACACTACAGTTGAATAATTATAACTAACACCACAGAATGGGTTGTCTCCCTTACACAAAGAATTATTTGGAATTTTTCCTCCTGATTCTCCTGATTTTTCCAGTCCCTTTTTCTTAAAGATACTTTCATTCCTGTAACCTTCCACTTTGGTTGATTCCAATTTTGCTCTTAATTTTATTCCATCATTTAGTACAAGGTCTAGCACGCAACATTTTACAAATTCTTCCTTCCTTTCCTCTTCTCTCCCTCCCTCCTCCCTCCTTCCTTCCCTTCCTCCCTCCCTTCCTTCTTTCATTCTCTCCTCCCTCCCTCTTTCTTTTCTTCCTTCCTTCCTTCTTCCTTTTTCTTCCTTCCTTTCCTCCTCCCTCCTCCCTTCCTTTTGCCTGCCTTCTTTCCTTCCTTCCTTCCTTCCTTCCTTCCTTCCTTCCTTCCTTCCTTCCTTCCTTCCTTTCTTCCTTCCTTCCTTCCTTCCTTCCTTCCTTCCTTCCTTCCTTCCTTCCTTCCTTCTTTCCATTCTATCATCTATCTATCTATCTATCTATCTATCTATCTATCTATCTATCATCTATCTATCTGTCTTTCATTCTCTACCCCTCTACCTATATTTCTATTGGATGACTGCATTCTAAAACAAATCTATGTTTAAGAATACCAAATGCTTAAGATCAA
>NC_133666.1:499013230-499028230 GCF_037893015.1 Macrotis lagotis
AGAATATGACTTATCATAACACTACACTTTCCATTTATTTACCACAGAATCAAAGAATCATAGAGTTATAAGGGACCTCAGAAATTATCCCATTTATAACTTATTCTAGTCATTAATCTTGCCTTGCCTTCATCATCACCATGAAACATTTATACATAATTGTCTTGAATACAAGTTATGAACAGCTATAGTATACCCAGAAATATACCCCCATATTTTGGAGCTCTTCTTATTGTAATGAATATTTTCCTTATAAAATAGGATAAATTTTTTTTCTCTATAACTTCCTCCAGATTTGCTTAGCTCTTACCTCTAGGAGCAAACAGAATACAATTCTTTCTCATAGAAACTTCCCAAATATATGAAGACTGTTTTATGCCTTAAGATTTTTCTTCTCTGGGCTAAATAGCCTCAATTTCTACAACAAATCCTCATTTTGCATAATTTCCTTTCTTCCAGCCTTCTTGGATATTCTCTTTGGAAAGTGCTCCTGGGTCATTTCCCAATTGATAAATAATAAAAAAAGAACTGGCTATTCACAAAACATAGCCAAGCTATGCATGTATTACCATAATTTCCTAATCGCTAATAATTAAAAGAAATAAAAATAAAAAAACAGTGTTTCTACCTCACATACATAAGATTGGCAATAAAAGGAAAATGACAAATATTGGAAGGATTGCTGAAAAAATAGGGATATTAATTCATTTCTGGTGCATCTAGGAATTGATATAGCACTCTGGAAAGCAATTTGAAACTATATCTACAACAAATTACTAAACTATGCATATTTTTTGAGCCAGCAATACTACTAGTAAAGTTAAACTCCAAAGAGATCAAAGAGGAAAAGCTGCTCTTTATACAAAAATATAGCAACTCTTCTGGTGGTGGGAAAAATTGGAACCCATCGAAAAACCCAACAAAGTATTCTTTATAAATAAAAATAGAATACCATTGTAAAAAATGAAGGGGATTGTTTCAGAGAAACCTCAGAAGACTTTTATAGACTGATTAAGTATGAATTTAGCAGAACAAAGAGAACAACTTAAATGATAACAAAAACATTTAAAAAGGAATAATTTTTAAATGATTTAAGAGCTCTGATCAACACAATAATCAATCATTGCTCCAAAGGACCAAAGATAAAAAATGTTGCTTCCTGAAAGAGAGGTGGTGGACTAATATGCAGAATAACAAACATCTTTGGGCATAATCAATAAAGGAATTTTTCTTATTAATTTATTCATTTATTTATCACAATGGGAGAGAAGGGGAAAATTAAATGCTTGATAACTGAAAAATTAAAATTATTTTAAGAAAACAAAAAATGCTTTTATTTGTCAATGCCCCTTTAAAATTATTGACTGACAGCTTAATGATTATAGATGCAATGCTTCTATAATCATTTAAAAATGATTTTATGGGTTCTCACTAATTTAGACATTGGCTTTGCTCTTCATTTTCATCTCACATAAACTGCTTTCTAATTAATCTCACCTCTCTTATATTTGTTTTTAGATTTTTACCCCCAAAGGTAGAGGTTAATTGGGGGGGGGGAGTTACTTTCAATTTATCCTTATCAATTTTCATCTTATGAACTTTAACTACCATTCCAGGCTGTCAATATTCCTTTGGATTTCAACTCCACCATCCAAGTTAGCATTTCCTCCCAACTTTATGCGAGCCTTAGATTTTGTATGTGCTATTTAGGCATCCATTCAGATCAATACCAAAGGTAATTTCCTAAAGCAGAGATCATATTGTCAACCTCAAAATGGATTAACTCAGCTGTGATTCAAAATTTTATTGAATAATAACAATTTAATCAAGGATAATCTATTTTAGCTCAATTGTGCATACATTAGTCTATTCTAAAATATTTCTAAATTCCTTAGTATCAAGTGATGTCTTTTTCTATATCACCCCTTTCCCTTAAACATTTTCTTGATGTAAAGTTAAGATTTCTCTGAGTAATTAATGAATAGTCATATTAAGAAGCTGGGAAAGGCTTACTTTTATCCTCAAGTATATCATTTTGGCTATTTATTGATTACATCTTTCACTATGAATAGAATCATTGTTCTTTTGATTGTTTTCCTCTTCCCATTCAAGAACACAACATAGTTTTTCACTTTGAGGATCAACTGTAATCTCTATGGGATTATTTGTGAAAACCAGCATAAGATAAAGCATAGACCTTAATATCCTGCCATTACTCTTCTCTATCTACTTTTAGTTTCCACCTTTCCTTAATTTTTTTTGTCCTTGTTATAAAGGGAACAATGACAAAAATGTAGCAGCTAGAAATACTTGGGAGACAGCATGTAGAATCCTGTGAGGTAGAAAAAAATGCAGTATCTTAGAATCAAAAAACAAGAGGTTGAATTCCAGCTCTGTCAGTTACTAGCCATGTGACACTGGACAAGTCATTCCATTATTGTGACTTAAACAAAGTATCACCTCAACTTAGTGAAAATAAAACTAGACCAGTGACTCTTCTAATTAGACCACTGGGTCATGCTCTTTCCTCAAATAAACTTTTATTTCCTGAAAAGCATTTCCAAATTAGGCAATCACATGCCACAAAGAGTAGCCCAGTAATAGACTACATTTTCTGACAGCAGGAATGACTCCTACACACAACCAACTACAGAGTTTAACATCCCAGATCATTCAGAACACATAATACAGCAGTTTAACACACCATCAAAAATTAAATTCCCAGAGAACTTAATTTTGAGTTCCCAGGTTCTCATAGACCTGATTCTTTGAAATTATAGTACCTGAATTGTATTAAGATGATGAAATGCACAGTCTGCTGCAAAGTATAGTGTTTACACATTTGCTGTATAAAGTAATAATTGTTGAAAATTAACTCTTACTGCTCACATTCCTTTTTATCCCTATATTTCCAAGTGGATGAATGCAAATGAACTGTCTCAATATGCTCATATTTACAATCTAGCTGTGAACATACTGCTGGTCGATTCTACTTTGCACTCAAAATGATACAATCCTAGTTTGGTTTTGCACCTAGTCTTGTAAAGTGACATTGTGATAAATTTTTCTTCCTCCCACCTCTTTTATCATTCAATCCTTCATAAACATGCCAAAATCATCTTTTTGATAAACAAATCTGATCCCATCACCACCATGTCTCCCTCCTTCCCCCCAAAAAAATTAAAACAAAACAAAAAACGCCCTCTTTTCAAGAAGGGCCCTATTATCTATAGGATAAAATATTAAACTCCTTAGTCTGATATTTTTGTTGAAATTTAGAGTCTATCTACTTTCTCAGCCTTTTATCTTATTACTCCCTTTCATGCACTCCAGCTGTTGCCCAAATTCAGTGTACTGCACTTTATACCTTGACACAGACTAATAGCAATACCTGCTAAAGCTTATTTTCTGAATTCTTCCTTTTTGAATCTTACTCCTCTGTCATAAATAAATTCTTACTTCATATAAGACTTTCACTGATATCCTAGTCAAAAATAATATTTTCGTTGTCAAATGTTCCTAGAAGATATTGGTTGGATCTCTCCTTGACCCCATTTCTCTATAGCTTGTGCTATACCTGTCTTTGTTCATGTAATGATCGCACCAAAAGATCAAAAACTCTTTGAAGACAGGGACCACATGATTTTCTTCTTCTCTCCCATCCCTTGCTTTAAGAGAAAATCTGATTGAAATGAATATAATCTTATTGTTAAAGAAACTATTTATTTGAACAGAATTGTGTAGTTTGCCCCATTATCACATTACATTATTCCCTCAGTATCAAATATATATTGATTATTAAATTAACATGGTTCAAGCAAAACAGTGATGAAGGCTAAAACCTTATAGGACCTCATAATCAGCATTATTTCAGTTAATTCTGGTGATTCTTAGTTTCGTGTTTCATAAAGTGGGACAATGAAACATGTACTACTTACTTCGCACAGTTGTTAGAAGGAAAGCATTTTGCAATTCATTGACCATATATAGTATATATATTGTACACATATACACACATAAACACTCATATTTATAAACACATCGATATATATATATACACACACACATATATATATATTAACATACAGATTGGGAGAAAACAAAACTGAGGAGATTTCTTGACAAATGTTAAAGAATAATGGCTACATAGTAGAAAAATTAATAATGAACTGCATAATTAAGGATGTAGAAAAATGCCTATTAGAATACAACGTACTGTCTTCCATCTATAGAAACATTTCTAAGAGTGAGGTACAGCAGAATAAGTTCACTAAGATGTGAAATATACAAAGCAATATGTTGGAAACTATTTCAAAGAGGGAGCACAAAGTAAGTTCCTAAGAAACTTTAATGCCATTTTGAGAAGGACATAAAGAATTAACTGTTGTTCAGTTGTGACAAATTTTTTTTGTGAACCCAAGTGTGAACCCATGCCAATATTATCCATTGATTTTTCTTGGTAAGAAAACTAGAATGATTTGCCATTTCCTTCTCCAGTGGGTTAAGGGAAACAGAGATTAAATTACTTGTTCAGAGTTACACAGCTAGTAAGAATCTAAGACTGAATCTGAACTCAGGTCTTTCTGACTCCAGGGCCAATGCTCTATCCACTGAGCCATCTTGCTGCCCAACAATAAGTATAGCAGCCATAGATCAAAGAAAAAATGCCTAGAGTAGGCAGAAACAAAAACTAAATGATTAAATTAAATTATTTTTTGGGGAAAAAGTACAAATACTAAAATAGATTCATAGTGGGTCAATAAATATTTATTAGGCATCTATTATGTACTGTATGTTAAGTTCTGGAGATACAAAGAAAAAGACAGTTCTTGCTCTCAAAGAATTCATAGTCTATATTCAAACAAGATATATATATATATATATATATATATATATATATATATATATATATATATACACACACACACAGGATAAATTGGAGGTATTCAACCAGTGGGAAGGAATTAAGCTTAAGGGGATCAAAAATTGCTTCTTATGGAAGGTGGGATTTCATCTGAAACTTTAAGGCACCCAAAAAACCCAGGAAGCAAGAGACAAGGAGAAAGAGGATTCAAGTAAGAGAGGCAACCAATAAAATCTTGGGGTTGGGAGAAGTAGCAGACATTAATAGCAAAAAAGCTATCATCACTAAATTGTAGAGGATAGGGGTTTGTTATAAGGTGAAAAGTTAGAGGAGGCAAGTTATTAAGGGGTTTGAATGTCAAACACAACTTTTGATTTGATCCCGGAGTTGTCATGGAGCCCTTGAGTTTATTAAATTCAGAGAGACACAGTCAGACCTCTACCTAAGGAAGTTACTTTGGAAGTTGAGTTAAAAGAGACTCTTGGCAGGCAGACCAATCAGAATGCTATTACAATATGTTGGGTGAGAGTAAAGAGTTGAGTATAATACCTAGCCTGAGTCTGTGTAGGGAGGCGGGGGAGTAGTACTATGGACAGTTATAGATGAGTTAGAAAGAAGGGAGGGTTTGGACAGAAAGATGAGTTCTGTTTTAGATATGGTGAGTTTAAGATGTCTGTGGGACATCCAGTTTAAATTGGTCACTGGAAAGCAGGAAGTTCTAGCCCACGGGTTAGGAGATAGGTTAGTACATGGGATAAGTACATGGGAGAATCATCAACATAGAGATGATAACTGAAACCAGGGGAGTTGGTGAAGTCACTAAATGAAATATGGCTAGTATTTAACTTAATTTGATTAGTGTGAATACTAAATTCTATTAAGTTACAATATTTGGATTTTCACTGCATATTTTCATTAGACTGGTACTAATGACTATATTTTACATATAATAATAACTTTGAATAAAGTGAATTTGAAAAATGCTACCATTTTACAGAATCCATTTGTCACACTAGTAGGGAGCTGGCTATAGTATAGAAGATGAAAAGAAGAAAGTCCAGGATGGAAGGTCCTGGGGAAAACATGATGAGCAGATGTGACCTGGGTGAAAATCTAGTAAAGGGAGACTTAGCAAGAGAGGTCCATTAGGTAGGACAAAAATCAGGAAAGAGTAGTGTCATCAAAACTTAGAGAGAATAGAGTATCTAAGAGAAGAGGGTGATTCAATAATGTCAAAGGCTGCATAGAAGTCAAGAAGGATGAGGACTGAGAAAGGGTCATTAAATGCCATAATTAAGAGATCAATGTTAAATCAGGAAAAATGTTTTGGAAAGAGTGATGTAGAGAGTGAGAAGAAAGGAAATATTCATTTATAAATGGTCTTCTCAAAGAATTATCTATAAGAGGGAAAGAGATCTCTTGATTAAAAATAACTTCTTGGAAAATGTCTGCAGGCAGAAATCAGGCTTAAAGCAACATATTATACGACATTCCATGATATAGTTAAATAAATATATGAATTTTTTTTAATGATCAATTTATTATAAAATTAAATAAACATAGATTTGATATATGTATATCTATATCAACATCTATATCTACATCCACATCTATGTCATATCTATTTACCTATATCTAAACTGTATCTCTATCTCTATCTTTATCTATCTCTATCTCTATCTCTATCTCTATCTCTATCTTTATTTGTCTCTGTCTCTCTCTCTATCTATCTCTCTATCTATCTATCTATCTATATCTCATAGTATGGAAGTTCCAGCCTGGAAACATATCCTTAACCAAACAAGGGAAAAAAGGCATTTACAAAGGATAAATTTGATGTCTTTCAATACTTGAAACTGAAAATCTTGTGTAAAAACAAAATTAATGTTCCTCTGATAAAAAGAGAAGTGGTCAAATAGGAAAAAATATTTCTTTATCAAACTTCTCTGATAAGGGATTGTTTCTAATACACACACATGTATACATATATAATTAAAAATTAATCATTAAATATATCTATCTAGATTTAACTCTATCAATCTCTCTTTCTAGCTGATCAAAAGCTATTAGTGATGAAGAGATTTGGATTAAACAATTCTCAAAAGAATCATTGCAAGTTGCTAGTGTCCATTAAAAGCAATGCTCCATCTCACTAAGAAATAAAACAATAAAACAATAAGACTTTTGCCTCACATCTTGCAAATTGACAAAGATGACCAAAGTTGAAAAGATCTACATAAACTGATGTGGAGTTAAATATACAGAGCCAAGAAAACAATATATACCATGACTAAGATGATGTAAATTTTAAAAACAACCACAGAAATAAATCAAAAACTGAAAATCACAAAATTATAAAAAGCATGATTGACTCAAAAGAAGACATATGAAAAGACATCCCCTATCCCTTAGCAGAGGTGGAAGATCCATAAGTTTTGTACTTGTTCAGAAGTCTGTAATTCAGACTATTTCAATATCTTGTTCAAATTTTCTGCTATAACAATATTTTTCCTCTTCTTTGTCATGTCTTTAAAAATATTATTGAAAGGTCAGACTGTCTGGGAGACAATGGGTGAAGAAAAAAGAAGGGGAGAATGAAGGTATTATATAAAAATAAAGACCAATAAAATCTTTTCATAGGTGCAAAGATACTCAAGGTACTATTTTTTTAGTTCAGAACTATGATGTCATTCTTGTGGAGAATTCCTCTTATCTGCCTCCACTAATATACATGAACCATTCATAGTCTTGAAGAATAGACTGGGGTGCTAAGAAGTTAAGCATCTTGACCTTTATGCAGTTCTGTCAGAAGCAGATATTCAGATTCAAAGTCTGGTCCTCTATCTAATAGCCACATTGACTAATATAACTGATCAAAACAGGACAATTATAGACTCTTCATGTAGTTTAAAAAGAAGAAAAATAAAGGAGTGGTTTATTTTCTTATTTCTATCTAACCATAAAGCAATGTGTGAAATTAGATACTGAAATTAGAATAAACAAAAAATCATTTATGCCATCATTCTCAATTCAAGTGAAAATCTGAGAAACACTTTATCAATGTCCATGCAAGTTATAAGTAGTAGAGCCATAAATAAAATCTACATTTTTGTCTTTAGATTCAGAGACAATAGGTCCATAACAACCATACTAAATCCAGTTATCAGAATTGTATAAATGCCTGAGCTAACATAAGCAAAATCTATAGAAACTTTTCTTCTCTTCCAATCATACATAGTGCAACATAGGTCAAGAATTTATGATGTATATCAGACCCAATTACAGCAGAAGGACTCCCCATCATGAAATAGAGGTATAACGAGAGAACTGGGTCTATCATCAGGAAGTCTTGACTTCAAATGTGACCAGAAATTTACTAGCTTCATGATCCTGGGAAAGTCACTTAAGATCATTTGTTTCCATTTACTCAGCTGCAAAATGGGGAAAATAGAAGTAACATAATTCCTATTGTAGGAATTCACTAAGGAATAAACTAAGGGGAATAAACTAAGATCCAAATGGGATAATATTTGTAATGTGCTTAGGACATAGTATAGGAATAGTAAAAGCTTATTTCCTTCTTTCCTTCCTTTTTATTCTTTGTTCCTTGTAATGAGAATTTATACCAGGTTCTAGAACTACTGTCACAGTATTCAACTTGATGTAATGTTTCCATTGGCTCAGCAGAGCAATGACTTCCTTCTTTGTAGCTGATTTCATTCTGAAATGCCAGCTGATGCACCAGCACAGAGGTTGTTCAGACCCATCAAAATCTACACAACTGGATTCATGTCTTTCCTTTTCTCAATTTTACAACCTTATTTTTCTAGATCTTTCTTCCTCTTCACCCTAGTTTTGTTATTCCAGGTTTGTTTAATTCTTATTATGCCCATCATCTTCCTCAACCTACATGATCTCCCAGCAATTACATTTTAGTTGTGATTATAGCAGCAGCTGGTATATTTAGGTAGGGTCTATAGTATTCTCTTTCCTTTTGTGGAGAAAGATAGTACAAAATTATGAGCAGCATCTCTTCATTAAAGAGAAAGAAGCAATGGAAGAAAAACATTATAAAAAAGAGTATCAAGAGGCTAAACTAAATGTGATGATACCAACAACTTTTGAGATTGAATCTGGAAAGACAAAAAAAAATCACGAAAATATAAAAGATCTATAATATTTTTATAACAGAATTTTTACTGGATACAAGAAACATATCAAGAGCAGAGGGTTAGTTCCTTGCCATCCATACAATATCTGGAGATCTGTAGGCAGGATTCTAATAAATTATGTAAACTTCTTGTGGAGGATTTATGAGAGACTATGAAAGAGATTTTGCTGGGATAGAAAGACATGAATGTATTGCAATCTGCATTTTTGGATAAAATCCAAACAATAATGAATTTACAGAGGTATCAATGTATATTCTAGTATTTTACTAATCCTGAGAAAATACCCTTCTTTAAGACAGGTATATTTAAATTCCATATTAAAAGGGGGGAAATATCTTCAGTAGTATCCTAAAACTCAGATAATCTTGCATAGACCTCCATGGCCAATAATCTCAGAGTTGTATTAATAAAAAAAAAATAAAACCTGGAACTGGGATTTCAAACACCCTAAATTCTAAACCTGACTCTTGTAACTAGCTCTATTTCTTGAGGATGTCTCTGAACTCTCACTTTTGTTTTTCTATAAATTGAGCAAATTTGATTAAATGATCTCTAAAGTCTCAACCAACTCTAAAATTCTGTGACTAGCTGGTTTTCTAAGGTTGTTAACCTATAAAAGAAGAATTCTTTTTTTGGACCTAATATGAAAACTATATCCTGAAGAAGGGTTATATTTCCAACATCTATTTGATGGGCAATTTAGAATTAAGAACAATTGACATGAAATTTCAAAGAAGCACATGAAAACTTGATACCACAAGGAATAAACAAAACAAAACAAAACAAAAAATCAACCAAAAAAAACCTAAAAACTTTCTCTGAATGAGAGCTATTAATGAGTGCAATGGATATGAGATACTATACGATCTCTCTTTGCATGTCTTCCAGAAGTTAAAAGGAAATTTGTTGATTTTCTTTATAGTCATGTTATATTTAAGTATCAAGGTACTACTACTAAATGAATAAAATGATGTTGAACATTGAAAGCATAGAAAATTTTGTTGTGAAAATATGGGATTTACCTTGGTCCTGCTCAGCCAAAATGAAATTCAACATTTTTTGAAATGCAAAATTCAAGACTTGGTTTTAGGCATTCATTGCCTGAGAAGGTCAAATACATGAGGAAGCATTTGTTGAACCTGAATCAGAAGATGAAGTCAAATTGGTACTGGACAACATAAAAGATTTTTGGGGATACACATATGTTGAAGGACTTAAGTTAAACTTTGTTGAAATGGTTTGAGTGATGATTCATGCTCATCTATATAGTCTTGACATTGCCAATGATGGTCTTGTGTACCTTAGAGACCTTTCTTCTGGATAGAACAAGGAGGAAATTGTTCAGGTTTTTTTTTTCAAGGATGGAAATTGTGTCAAATAGTATAACACTGCCAATGGACTTCCAGAAAAGTAGTACAAGTGATACTTTTATACAGTTTGCTTCACAGGAAATAACTGAAATAAACTTAAAGAAATACAAAGAAAGAACAGAGTATAGATACATTTAAATTTTCAAGGGAAGCCATGAAAAAGTCATAGTCATTATGATCTTCGTTGAAAATTAATGGCTATTCAACTGCCAGATCCTGGGTCTGATAGAGCATTAGTAGAGTTTGAAATTATGAGGTGTAGCACCTGTGGTAGAGAGTATGCTGACGACAATGGATATGACTTTGCATAGGATAGATCTGGAAGAGATTTCAATTATTTTTTCAAGAATTTATGATCAGAGATATGGAAATGGTGGGTCTATTTTCTAGAGTAAATAGGTCATTGTGTACCCATGAGAAGTTACTCAAAATGATATTTACAATTTTTTCTCACCACTCATTCAACTTTGCCTGAATAAACATTAGAAACAGGCCTAAAGGCACGGTAACTTGAGAAGCAGATATTAAATTTGGTTCTCAGGAAGATTCTGGAGTAGCAAAATCACAGCAAAATACCTAGTTTTAAGTATATTTTAATTAGTGGGTACAATTTTGAGATGGAATGCAGATATGTTAGGATGTTGGTCTTGGTGTTTATATCAAATTCTAAAGACTTGATTTAAATCCTTCACCATATGATGATTTTCTGTTAGATTTATTGTTCTAAATAACTGGTTAAATAGAACTTCCTTTAAAAAAGGACATCTGTCAAGTATATGAAATTCCCCAATTGATGAGCATCTCCTCAATTTTTAATACTATGCCCCAACAAAAAGAGAGCTGATATAATTTTTTTTATATATGTGAGACTTTTTTACTTTTTTATGGTCTCTTTGGGAGTATTGCTGGATCAAAGGGTATATACAGTTTTATTACCCTTTGGACATAGTTCCAAATTGCTCTCAAGAATGGTTGGACAGTTCACAACTCTACCAACAAAGCAATAGGGCCCCAATTTTCCTACATTCTTTCCAACATTGATCATTTTCCCTTTTTTGTCACTTAAACCAATCAGAGAGATGTGAGTTGTTGCCTTAGAGTTGCTTTAATTTGCATTTCTGTAATCTCTAATGATATATATCACTTTTTTCATATGACTTTAATTTTTTTTATCTGAAAATTGCCTATTCATATCCTTTGACATTTATCAATTGTAGAATGGCTTGTATTTTTTTATAAATTTGACTCAGTTCTGTATTTATTTTACAAATGAGTCCTTTATTAGAAGCACCAGGTGTGAAAATTGTTTCCCAGCTTCATTTGAAAGTTTTTAAAAGAAGAAATTGGGGAAGGGAAACACTCAAAAAAACTATTTGCTAAGATGTTCCAGAGTCATATGGAAAGAGTATCTGAACAAATGTAAACTAAAGAAAGGTTATTTAATATTATGCAACTGAACCTTCTTTAGAGTACTGTAGTGATGTCTGGGTTACAGAATTTATGAAGAATATGGAGATCTGGAAAAATATTCAGAAAAGCACAATAAAATTGCATGATAAAACAAGATTTCTGAATAAAATATCTTTAATTAGCCCTGAAATATGGAAGACAGAAGAACTGTTCTTCAAATATATAGTATATGAAGACTTCTTAAGCAAAGGACTGACTATACCTCATCTCTATTTTAGGCCAAAAAAATTTTTTAAGTTAGAATAGATAGAGTGTCTGTGATCATCTGATCTTGGAATTTCCTTTTCACAATTTTTCTTTATTATTGTTATGATTTCATCAAATACTTTAATTTTAGCTGTAAGAACCATCTATTTTATCTTGAAACCCTGCTAAAAGAATCTATGTCAAAAATATTTAAGAAATCCTATTTTAAGGAAAGATCTTAATTAATGTTAGGGTGAGAAACAGATCCTCAACATATATAGGGTGTCCCAAAAATCTTGATAACATTTTAAGGTATACTAAGACTTTGGAGACAGTCTATCTATAAGCACATACAAACCTAGACATACAGGTACATATATGTATATATATATATATATATATATATATATATATATATATATATGCACACAACTATGTATGTATTTTAGAATCAAATATATTAATTCCTTTATTATAGCGCATATACCTATATATATAACTATAAAAAGAAGACAGGAATAATTATTTCATTGATATATACATGTACATACATTATATATGTGGATATGCTGAATTTATCCCTATAGCCATAAAATCATAAGTTTAGCTGCCTATATGTACACATAGATATTAAAATGAGAGCATTCATATCTTCAGTCGATTTTATACATATTCATGGTTTGCTCTCTTTTAGTAGTCAAAACAATCTTCACCAAAAGCATTTCTAATAAATAGAGTATTTACAAGATTCATAGAAATTACATCTTACTAACTAGGTTACTAATCCAATAAACGGTATTAGCAGAACACAATTCCCATGTTTCAAGACCCCCCCCCCCATCCCAGGCCTTCAAACTACTTTAAAGGTATCAGGTCACACTAAGCACCCCCTGTGGTACATCATTCTGTCTGAGGTAGTGTTTACTCAATGATAACATTTTGTTCCTGCCATTTGTTCCAAGGGACTTTCATATGAACACATCAGGATGCTGTGATTCCTCTGAGCCTGAAGGAATTAATAAAGATTTAGTGAATAGCACATCTACCCAGTCTTCATCTGAAAGTCTGAAGTTCTAGAGACTATAGGAAAGAATTGTTATTTTAAGGGAAAAAATATTACTCAACAGAAGTAAAAATCAAGCTGATGAGAGCCAAGAGTGACTTTGCTTGTGGGTGGCCAAATTTAGCCAGCAGGTTATGCCATGCCTATTCTTACTCTCTCTTTTTGTTGAAAAGATCTGAGTGACATGGAGATGGGGAGTCCATTTGGCATGCCAAAACTTTGCTCACTATTAATGTAAAATATTCAATGGACCATGTAGAGATGAAAGTGTTTAGCATCCCTGTGGAAGCAATGTCTGTCATCAGGTAAATTTGTTTCCAGGGCAGCTGCCCAAGTTCTCTGTGGGAACCGGGGATAACAACACCTTTAGTGGCAATTGCTTTGAAAACTCTGTCTGCTTTAAGTATCACTGCATTAATGTTGAGGTGCCATATTTCAGTGGTGAGCCAATCATTGCCAACAGCCTACCAGATTTCAAGGGAGGGAAACTGTGACACAAGAATCACATACAGATTACTATAAGGCACACACATTCACAGTTTCTCTTTGCAAAAGGTAAAGGAAATTCTGAGCTTAGATACTTTTTTGTCTTTGCCTTGACATTCCAAAATACTATTATTGGTAAAAATCAGGAATGTCAGAATAGTACTTTAGTTTTCTTACTTCAGTTTAATTTTAATGTGATCATATAGAGAGTAGTCACTGAGAATTTCTTTCCCATCCTTCATCTTACAATACTTTGATATATACCAACATTTTTGCCTTCACTCCAGTTTCTGATATTAATGACTCTTCTCCTCAACAGGATCCTCCAATTTCTTCTAGCATACTCCCCTCATTAAATGCTATACCCTATCTCTAATTGTCAATTCTCTCCCAATTTTGTGATTCATTCCCTGCAGGCTAAAAATACACACCCAAAATCATATTTAATTTAAATAAACAAATAAAAGTCAATAGCTCTTATTATTCTTTACCATTATTACTATATCTCCCATCCCCTTCTTAGCAAAACACATTGAAAAAAAAGCTTGGTGCTTTCATTGCCTCCCTTCTATTATCTTCTTAACCCCTTCCAATCTGGGTTCTGATATGATCATTTAACTTAAATGATTTTCCTCAAATTTACTTCAAAGATCTTGTATGTATCATGTGCCTTTCTTTGAAACTCTTTCCTTTCTAGATCTTCATGTTGTTACTCTTCTTTGGTTCTCTGAAGTCTTCATCCATTTCTTCTTAGTTTTCTTTGTTGTTTATGATTCTCATCATTCCCCTAAACTGTTGGTATGCCCCAAGGCTTTATCCTTGTCTATCCTTTCCCTTTATTTTCTCTTTTGGTGACTTCAACTCTCCTTTGTGGAACTGCCATTGCTGTTCATAAAACTCACAGATCTATGTTGTTATTCAGTAGTTTCAGTCATGTCAAACTCTTTAAGACCCTCTTTGGAATTTTCTTGACAGGGATAGGAGGGGCTTGCTATTTCCTTTTCCAGCTCATTTTACAGTTGAAGAACTAAGACAAACAGGGGTAAGTGACTTGCCCAGGACCACAAAGGTAGTAGTGTATGGCACCAGATTTGAACTCACAAAAATGTCTTCCTGATTTCAGACGTAGCATATTATCCACTATGGTAACTAGCTCCTCCACAGACATCCATATACTTGCTTTACCTTTGCTCATACTTCAGTCAGATGGGCAGAAGGTACTAGGGCTGCTGCTGAGAGCTAAGTATAAAAGCTGATGCTATCTTGAAGGATAATGGGATTCTTGTTGATGAAGTTCCAGGGAGCATTAAGAAACAATCCAGGGGCAGCTTGGTGGCACCCAGGCCTGGAGTCAGGAGGACCTGAGTTCAAATCTTGTCTCCTACATGT